>NC_056732.1:250501076-250566076 GCF_019279795.1 Protopterus annectens
TCTGTAGAGGCACCCCCCTTGTGGAGTGGGACCACTGTTGCTGTACGCCAGTGTTCAGGTACATATCCCGAAGTAAGGCTAAGGTTAAACAGCATTTTTATGTGTGGGTTTAGCTCCCCTTGGAGTTCACGTAACACGCACCCCGGGATACCGTCAGGTCCCATTGATGCTGTGTTTTTTGCTTTGTTTAGGGCGGTTCTCACTTGGACATCTGAGATGACAGGGAGATTACATTCAGCTGGGATAAGTATTTCTTCTTTTGGGGGTGAAGGAGGGGAGAAATTTGCACTGAACCTGTCAGCCAGAATGTTAGCAATATCTGTGGGTTCAGTGTATTTTTTGTTGTTGTGAACCAACTCTGAGCATATCTGAGGGTTTCCGCCCAGGTTTCTAACATAGCTGAAGAAGGCTTTGTGGTTATCTTTAGTGTCCTTAGCGATTTTTCTCTCAAAGTTTGCCTTGGATGTTTTTATGAGAGAATGTAGTTTTCTGCTAATGTTGATCAGAGATGTCTTCCCTTCATGGGATTTCGCTCTGACGTGCAGTAGCTTCCTACCTGTATATACGTATAATCAAAGTGTCATTCAACACCTTTCCTCCGAAGGTCACTGGTTTTATGAGTGATTATATGCTCTGACCATTGGTAGGGTTGTCACATTTTCATATGTCCAGGATTGGATATATTCTGGACACACCAGATTGTTTAGGCCAACACATACCTGCGGTCAGTACAGGGTTTAGAACATACAGCACTTATGACTTCACTACAGGTAGTGTAGTGTGTATATATATATATATATATATATATATATATATATATATATATATATATATATATATATATATATATATATATATATATATATATATATGTCTGTACATGCACCTACATACCTATTTACATTTCCCATACAGTTGAATGTACACCGTGCATCCCCGCTGCCTTTACCTCCCAACATCCGAAGGATATTATTCTGGACAGCACTTATGACTTCACTACAGGTATTCAATAGTACTGTCAACAAATGTGACGGTTGGTGTACATATGTGTATGGACCTCTGAGACACTCAGGGACTAATTTCAACAGTGACAGGGACAACGCAATGACAAATCAGGGACAATCACGGACACTTCTACAATATTAGTGCTATTAACTTGAAATTTGTTAACAGATTCAGAGCATATGTATTAATACTTATTTTCCAAAGTTAAAAGTGTCTATTACTCTTAATTATTGTCATTATTCGTTAAAGTGTCATTCAACACCTTTCCTCCAATGGTCACTGGTTTTATGAGTGATTAAGAGGCTGGCCAGTTATTGTGCGAATGCTCTGACCATTGGTAGGGTTGTCACATTTTCATATGTCCAGGATTGGATATATTCTGGACACACCAGATTGTTTAGGCCAACACATACCTGCGGTCAGTACAGGGTTTAGAACATTCATTATTTTCCTAGATGAGAGCCTATTCCTGTAGCACTTTAGTTGATATTCTGTTTCTTGTATGATTTACGTATTTTACATCCAGAAATAACTGTTTTAGGCAACTGTTACATGAAATATGGTACATAGTTATTTCCTACAATCACAGGACATTTGCCATTGCATCATTCTTGGTCAGGACACACCTACCCAAACAGGGATGTCCCTCACAAAGTGGGACAGGAGGTACCCTGCTTACATCAGCACCTTAATCACCCTATTTCCAAGTGCCACTATGCGACTGTGTACAGTATATTTTCTCAATAATTTATGTGGGGAGACGTGCATCATGGGCAGGTGTTTGATTCCGGGTAGTAGGTTCTGCATGACCAGCAGGAGGCTGAGCAGTCTCGTGAACCACTACTGCACATACAACTTGTGTCCAGATGTCTACAGGACTGGACATCGTGTCATGATACCAAGTCTGATGTTTACTGAGGATATTTATCCCATGAGGGATATCCAAAAATTGAACAAGCAAATGACCTTCGATTTTTTTGGACTTACGAAAATGTGATAGGGTTTTACATGCAATAGATGCATAGTTTACAATCCTGACACTGCCTACTACATATGAGTAGTGGTCACTATGTGTAGATATGGCTGTGCCAAGTTAGTAGCCCGAGTATGGCTGGATTTGGTGGACGTTTCAGGAATGGGGACGGGTTGTGTGCTGTAGAGGGGATGGTGGGTATTCAATTATGCATCCAGGTGTGTTGCAGCTGGATTGCTCAGTTCCATCCAGACCATTATGTGGGTATGTACCGGTGATGTTTCTGTACATGTGTATCACACATTTTAATATTCATATGTTTGTGTGATTGTGTTCTACAGTATGGCCTGTCAGGTTGTATTGCGGATGTGTATGTTTGTTCTTTGTGTTTCTTTCTGATTCACCCACTGCTCCCTCATGCACTTCCAGTTCACCTAATGTGCATCCAACACAGTCTCGCCTTTATGGATTATAACATTAACCACCCCCCACACACACATATTCCAAACACTCCATCCATCCCTTCTTTGGTTGATGGCCCATGGTACGATCAAGGGAACACATCGCATACACTACATATGTCAGGTACCTGTATGGTTGTGAGGACTACCCTAGCATTTTTCACTTTCCACATGCTGTACATCACACACATAGGTACACGCAAATACTTATCTTTCATGACATGGTAGGTACAACCGGGTAATACCCGTTCAACTTTGACACATCCTGACAAGAACGGCTTGCACCTCAGATGGGCGAATTTTGAACGAATGCTCTGACCATTGGTAGGGTTGCCACCTTTTCATATGGCCAGGATGGGATATATTCCAGACACAAATCAGATTCTACAGGACAACACATACCCACGGTCAGTACAATGGATAATACTTTTGTTTTATGCCTACATATTAGCGTATTGTTGTAGCAGCTTATATGCTCCTTCTGTTTCGTTTACTTGCTTATTCTATTTCTTGTAACATGTGGTATGTTACATATGGAAATATCTATTGTATGTGACTATTACATGCAATGTGGGACATAATTATGTCATACGGTCGCAGGATATTTTACATTTATAATGGTTTTGGTATGGACACAACTGCCCAGATGTGTACTATCCCTCACAATGTGGGACAGGTGGAAACCCTGACCATTGGGCTAGACTTAGCTATTGGCGGCGTGCTAACATGATGCATTTCACTTCCACTTGGTATAACTATCAACACTGCATTAGAATACAGGTACATGGCTTTAAATGTCATTTGTTCGTGTTGGAGACTCGATATTTGCTAACGTGCATTTGTGTTTGCTTCTTAATTTTGTGTTCACAAGAACTGTCTTGCATGCTTTGCATACATTTTAGTAAACACGGACACTGACAGGTGTGATTACTATTGTAGGCAGACTGTAATATTCAGCATTTTAGGATGCACGTCAACAGCCGACATTTCCACACCTCCGTGCAGCACTTCAACACGCCACATGGACTCGCGCTCGTTTCCTATGCACGTGACTGTGGCGGCAGCACGCCTTCATTAATATGCATATGGCGCTACTGCTCCAACTGCATGCCACACGGTCAGCGCAATCTTAACGCCAGGCTTGCACCGAGCTTTATGAATCCTGGGAACAGGCTTTAAAATTAACATGAGAATACATAACAACACCAAAAAGATGTGAAATTATGTATCATTTTTTCCATTTAGAAATGTTACTTTCTCTTCACATCTGTCTGTGCCTTTGTGCAGGACATGGGAGAAAAGCTCCAATGCTGTACAATATCTTACAAGATAGTAGTAAAAATATATACACTTTGGAACATCAATGCAAGCAAGAACTAATACAAAAGCCTTTGTAATGTAGTGGTACAAGAAACTATAAATAATGTACAGACTAATAAGTACATTACAGTAGAAGTATAGTGACTACTACAGTGTTATTAGATACGTAATAAAGTTAGGGTTTGTTGTTGATCAGACTCATAATGTTTATAGGGAGATCCATAATACATAAATAAGGAAAGTCAGAATGAACAGTGTAAGGAAGAGGTGGGAAAAAAGGGCATAAGGTGTGTGAGGGATAGAGGCTGAAAATATAGATTAGGGTTATAGATGTAAGTGGAACATTTGGCTTTAAAGTAAATTTACAATGGTGAAGAGATGACTGAAGGAAAGAAACAGGAAAGTATGTGTAATGCAGGGAGGAGAAGACATTATTTATTATCAGACAGAAAAGTCTTAAATGAGCCAGCTTATAAGAGAATGAGACTAGAGTAAAGAAACATTCAGATTACAGAAATCAAGTCAATTAGCATTTGGACTGCTGGGGCAGGTATCTACTTCACATGACTGAAAACTCAAAATACTGAATTTCATTTGACTGAGACCACAATACCTCATTTTCAAAATATTGAAAACTCATATGACTGAATCTCATTTTACTGAAAACTTACAATGCTGAATTTCAAAATACTGAATTTTAAGATACAGACATGCACATTTACAACACCAATGACTAACTCTTTCCAAAACTTAAAAACTACTTACCCTCTTAACAGAAACTGGATGATACAAAACCAAACTAGGTAGTTGGCTATGCCCCCTACACCCTCCAAGTATATGTACTAACTCCAGGATCGCACTACAGTGGGGAAAAGGGCATATACATTTTACTTACCTTACAGTACTGTACACACTGCCACTACTGCCAGGAGTGCACAAAACATTAGATGCTTCACGTAAAAATGCAAAGAGACATACCCACATTTAGAAACCACTATAACACCACTTTCTATGCTACTGCTGGTATTCTGACAGTTGGCACTTTAAGTTGCAGTAATTTTTTTTATCACAAGCAAGTCACAGGGGAAGGGGAACACACATCGCTTCGATGGCTTAAAATTCAGTATTTTGAAATATAACATTGCAAGCTTTCAGTGTAATGAGCCTTGATCAAATGAGTTTTCAGTACTTTGAAAGTTAGGTATTGTGGTCTCAGTCAAATGAAATTGGGTATTTTGAGTTTTCAGTCATGTGAAGTAGACCATGGAGCAGACAGTAAAAAGGAGATGACATCCATTAATAAGAAGGTGCTTATCAAGTCAATGGCGTGATAAGATATGCAGAGAAAGTCATGTAATTTCATAATGGCAAAATGTGTGTAACTGAGGGTTTAGAAGAAGTAGGTGGATAAACCATTTGCATGAGAACAAAGTATTGACTGTGGTAAAGCAACATAAAAGGGATATATAACATCTCCATGTTGAATTTTATACTAAGAAATTTGAAAGAATAGCATTAATTGCAGAGCAGAGATCTTGTCTCTACACGAGTGCTTATATGTTCAAAGAAAGGGTAGATATAGCAAAATGTACAGTACCTTGTGAACCATTTTTCTAGCTCATGGCCACCAACAAACTCTTGAGCTCCTTCCCTACCCATAATGCACCACCCTAACATCCCTCAGATCTTGTTTGCAGTTTGACAGGAAGGCTATAAAAGAAATACCATAACTGGAGTTCAATACAAAGATATAGGTGTCCTGAAGTACCTCATTCCTCCAGAATTCAGTTATGAAATATGGAGGGGGAATGGTGGGTAGGGAGCTGAGGAAGAATGAAAATGAACAACACAGATGGAACATTATGGTAAGTACATAACTCATTTATCTGATGTTGTCCATTTTCATTCATTCCTCAACTAATAGGACAGAATCCCCAGCTACCTAAATTCCTGGGTGGACTCTAAGGAAGGATATTTCTGATTACGGTTGAGCCAAAGGCTGCTCTTCACCTCGTGACCAGATCTAGTTTGTAATGAGTGATAAAGGTATGAGGATTTGACCAAGTTGCAGTTTCATATATATTGTCTATAAAAGCTGTAGACTCGAATACAGCAGAAGTTGCCGTGGATCTGGTTGAATGAGCCTTTAATAGTTTTGGTAAGGGGAGATTCAGTTTATTATATATAAAGGAGATGTAATTTGTCAGCCATCTAGGTAGAGTTACATTTGTAAACAATTCATCTAATTTATTGTGTGCAAAGGAAACAAATGACTGATCAATCTTTCTAATCTCTTTTGTTCTGTCATCTGAGAAGAAGACAGTGGATTCAAGGGGGTACACATCTGACTTACCTATGCAGAAAACACTCTCTTCACTACCTCAAAGACAGACCGCTCTGGAAAGAAAGAAGCCAGCAGAGCAGAGAAAGCAAGTCTCTTGCTCGTCACCTTCTTCTACCCCAACAGTAATACACCTGAGGCAAAAGTCAGAGATGAACTGTCCAGTGCCAAAGCTCCAAGAGGTAGGGACAGCTCTGAAAAACTCAAAGTTGATCCCATCCTCTCAGATCCGACAGGGAAGCCTCGGTTCTGAGTGTCATCTAGCACCAAGGATATTGGAGCCAGTGCACTCAGAGCAGTAGTCAAATCTGAAGATGGTGTTCTCTTCAGATCTGAACCAGAACCTCCTGGAAAGCTCTGATCCAAAGGCTCTAAAACCACAGGTTGAATTAGAGGAGCTCTTATCAGTGAAGAGATAGATGGATGGGCTTTCTGACCTGAAAGGGTAGGAAGCATGAGAATTCCCTTCTGAATTTGTTCCATGAAAAAATTTCCTTATCATCCTCTCTATATCTGCTTCTGTGAGACTCGTGGAGGAATGAGGGGATACCAGACACAGCCACTTTGAGTGCCTCTCTTAAAAGGGAGAAGGCACACTAGAAGGAACCGGATCCAACCTTGGTGAATGCATAGTTCTTGGTAAGGGCTTTGGATCTGAATATGTAGGATCTGAAATATGTTTGTTCAGATCTGAGAATGTAGGATATGAAATATGTGTGATAGGAGCTGATGATGGTCAGATTGGACATAGCTTTGGATTCAGTTTTTCTTTCTTTCTTCTTGGTTCAGAAGAGGTAGAGGCCAGAGAATCCAATGACCTAGACCTTTCTGATGGGTTTTTAGATTTTTGTTTGGGGACTGAACCCCAGCAATGGTTTCAGGAAAGCAATACAGCAGTAATCCCTTTAAAATCAACTTATTTTTCCTGTCTGCTAAAGCTCGGGGGTTGAACCGCAACAAATACTGTAGTCTTTTGTAAGTATTCTGGTCCTAAACAATACACACAAAGATTTTGGGCATCAGACAAAGGCAACTTGTGCCCACACTTGTCACATTTTTTAAAACCTGCTGGATCCTTCTTAGACATTTTCCTAGTTAAGAGAGAGAAAAGTTAAGGTAAAACTTTTTTTTTAATAGGCAGAAAGGAAAAGATGAAAAAGAAAACTACCAGCAATGGTATTTAAGAACTACAAGAAAAAGACTTGTAGAAAAGGGAGAATACCAATAATGGTAATGACAGAAATTACACTATGTGTAAAGAAGGGTAGAAGGGAAGGACATAGGCCTACCATGATGGCAGAAAATATTTACATTCAAAATATCAGAAAGATAACAGAAGAAACACCTTAAAATGAAAAATAAAGATTAAAGATTTATTTTTAAAGGCTTTTAGAGAAGAAAAATAGAAAATTGACTTACATCTCACTGAAAACTCGAGAGCTGAATGTGACCAAGTTTAAACGCTAAAGTGGCAAATGAGATCTGAGGGATGTTAGGGGTGGTACATTATGGGCAGGAAAGGAGCTTGAGAGTTTGTTGGTGGCCACAACCTAGTAAAACGGCCAAGCTGGATCTGGGAATCGGATCTGATCCCAATAGTTGAGGAATGAATGAAAATGGACAACATCGGATCATATTTTCTTACTCAAACAAGGTGGTAGGCAGGCAGGATTAATTAATGGAATGGGAAGCTGAAGTTTTCAAATGATGTTTCAGCTTTTGGGAATATGGGAGTGGCATCTCTCTTATTCTAGTTGCAAAGTTAGGCATACGAAATGCCTTGCTACCACTTTCTAAATACTAGTTTAGGGTTGCTTATTCCTCACCTACTATAAATATTCCATTTGCAAAGTTATATTCTTATTTGGTTGACTGCAGACATTTTTTACATCCTTGTATATGCTGATATATTTATTAATAAAAAATATAAATTCTGGAAAGGATTTTAGTAGCATATTTTCCTGGTCCTAAAATGAAAGCAAACTCCATTCATTCTGTGCAAATCATATACAAGCTATGGCTGAAATCACCCAATAGCAATGAGAAGCAAATACTGTCTTGCACGCAGTACAACAGATTTGATTACCCATTGACTCCTGTCTTAAAAAATACATTTTGACTATTATTTCATGGTTCATATGATCTATAACTCCTTTAAGCTATTGTTTTCCATTTTTTCAGTCTGTGTCACTTGTGTTGAGGCTGATCTTATGTTATGTAGTACAGTGAACAATCCTTGCCCCTTCCTCCTTGCTTATTATATTTCATTCAACAGATAATCATTGCAGAAGTCACCATTGCAGTTACTGCCAAAGTGAAGATGGGAGCAGGATAGCTACTGGAGCTGCTTTCATGAGTCTATGCCTGGTATGACACAGAGCTACTTGAACATCTCCACCCCTACATCTGTCCACAGCCACTAGCCTGCACTCTGTCCACTGCCCTCACAACCAAGACCTATGAAAGTGGCTCCTCTACACCACTCAGCCCACACCCCTACCCAATAGACATGCCCATCTTTCCTAGCAGCACCATTAAACATCTGTTGACTAAATGAGCTGATACCTTATAAGTGCTGTAAACAGCTTGAATTAGCTGCTCCCTATCCCCAGTACATGTTGCAGAATAGAAATGAACATCAAATAAATCCTACTTTAGCACATCAGTAAAGAAACAACAATAAAACATAATGGCTTTTGCAACACAAAGAAAATTGTGGGGTGGTATCCAGAAAGTGTTAGAAATTTGCAAAGCAGTAGCTACCACGAGCTGGTGCTTGACTTACTTTTAGCTAGTGTAATGGTTTGTGGCTAAAATGGATAGATATGTGTCTGAAATACACTTAATTGCAGAAACATATTTGAAATGTAGCTCTACATACAGATTTAGCCATATTAGTCACATTTCATGACACCAGCTAAACCCCACCCGATGGTACTTAGAGCTTCATATATGTTCTAAAGCTCCAAGGCTTCTGAATAAATAAAATTCACAAACATTTATACTCTATATAATAATGTATATTTTATATCAGCATTGGCTACTCCTCAAGGTTTCAAGATTTTAGCTTACTACATTTAGACCCAATAGGCAGTTTTAATACTTGGATATTGGAATACAGGAAAAGGCCCAATGACAAACCCAAGAAGCTAAACACCATCTTTAATGTTTTCCAAGTAGGAATGTTCCTTTTTTAATCATTTAATTTGTATCAGTTGTTTAGATAACCTACACAAAATAATAAAATTACTAAAATTCCAAAGCAATCAGTTCATGGTGAACATTGCTTGTATATGTAATGTAACATTTTTAATGAAAATAAACATTAAATGCCTATAGCTAAATCAGTTACAGATGGCAAATTCAATTGGTCTCAGAGTTCAACTGGAGTGTATAAAGAAAATAGGATATAATTATTTGAAGAGATAAAAGATTAATTAGAGTCAAATTTCTCAATCACTTGTAGGATCTTTGACCATGAATAAACTGTAGTGATGTTCTTGCTTTTCCTTGACTTCTTCACTTCTTTTTCCATGATAATTACTCTTGAGAGCAATTGCAAACAGTATTTATATTTGGGTCTGGAGTTATATTTACTCTTTCTAATTCCTAGTAATATAATCTTGCATCCATTTGCTGAAAATATTGATGCTTTGTACCTAAATGTTGGTCTGGGAAAATGTTATGGGTTGGTATAACTGTTTTAAGGATAAAACACTTAAGGAAATATCAATTTATCTGATGAGTATGTAGGACAAGAGGATAAAAATATACACAGATAATTATTAAGAATGTGCAAACAAACATTCTGAATACTAACAATACAGTTACACAAACTTCACCCAAATTATTAGAATATATTTGCCAGGTAATATACAATAGTTAAGTAAATACAGTAGTTTTATCTTATCTTTATAAAAGCTTAGTTGAGTATAAATGCAACACAAATGACAAATATTGGAGGTTTATCTTTCAACAGCAGTAAATGTTATATTAATAAAAATCTTATCTTGAATTCAATAGGGAGCACCTTGCAGGTATATTTCTGGAATATATATATATATATATATATATATATATATATATATATATATATATATATATATATTGAGATGTTTATACCAAACCAAATTGGGAAGTTCATTAATAATGCCAGAATAAGTTATTGGAGGTATAAATGGGACATGAAGTCAAACTGGAACACACTATATTCAAATGTTCTAATGTTAATCTATATTTAGGAAAGTAATAATTGATTTATACAAACTATATGGAATGACATTGTTTCTCTTAATAAAGAACTAATATTATTTAATGCTTCTATACCAACAAGATTAAAACCTGATCAATTATCTTTTCTTTGGCTCATCTATATATCTCGAGCACTTCTCACTATATATTATCTCTGTGTTCAATATTAGTCTTAATTCCACATCAAAAATATTCCATATCCCAAGCATAATTTTCCTCTCATAAATCTGTAACTAATAGAATATAAGCCCAGGTAATCCAATTGCTGATCATATGTCATATTACTACTTTCTTCAAATTTCCTTGTATATTTTCTTTAAACATATTCTGAATTCAGTAAGTCACCCTTTGACTAATTGTAGAAGAATGAATTATATAAAATAATATGTGCCACATATCAAGTGTGCAACCTTGTTAATACAACACTTTATTTGAATGTCATATTTTTCTACATCAGTCAACTACCTCTGATGCCTTAGTTTTGAATGTTGATACATTTGTTGAAAAAGTCATGTTGCTATTCATAATTATTTTCACGTCCTTTTAATCTTCTAATCTGTTTATTGTATGAGTATCAATTTTTAAGATTATAATTCAGCCTCATCTTGCCAAAGAACATAGCTCCACATGTGTTGTGCTTATTGTTAAGATCATTGCTGAAATAGGATGAAGTTACAGTTGCCAGATATGTATTAAACAAAGTAATATCATCCCCTGATATTAAATCAACCAAGATTTTAACAGGACCATCTTTATCAGAGATCCAGTATTTGTTTTAGTTGGCAATATTGCAACCACTAAGTTAAACAGAACTGGGCCTGATACTGATCCCTGTGGAACAACTGACATTACAGGAGTCCATTGTGAAAATTGTCCTTCCACCGTAACATTTTTGAGTTCTTCCTTTTTTCCAATTTTGTACCCATTCAATAATATAATGATTTATATTTAGCAATCAATCTCTTGTGTTATCTGAAGCATCCACTGCCTGCTATTGAAACATAAGTATCATTTTTACTTGCTCTGCACTTCTTGTACTGTATTCTATTGTGTTATTATTTTCAAACTGTATTTTACTGTATTTTTGCTGTTTCCTGCAGTTTTAGCCTAGTGTAAGCTTGGTTCAGATTTGCTGGATCCAGTCTGTTTTAACAGTTTCTGAGCACTAATCTAGCTTTCCTTCGCAAAAGAGGGCTTCCACCTACACCCTAGCAACAGTAACAATAAGGACATATATAAGTGGTGATTGTTGGCCCAGGGCCCAGTTTAGTGTGCTACTATTGGTTAGAGTGTTTGAAATCAGTTTAATTTTGTTGTTACTTGTTGCCTGCATTCACACGGATTTGCCTAGCTTGCACCACCCACATAAATGTACACTAGCATGCAATGAAGGACACCATTGGCGGTTATAAATGCAAACTCTTAGATAGATAATTTTCCCTTAGTCAGCTTCTTGTGGTCCATCAGAGGTTTCTCACTGTTGTGCTTCACTCACCTGACCCTCTGTGGTTCATCCACAAGTCTTATCCATTAAGCCCCTCACAGTTTAGAACGTTTTCTTGTCCCTTAGCTATACTTGGTCCTTCTAGTCCACTCCCTGTTACTGATGGCAGTACTTCACCTAGCATCATGAACTGACAATTTCCCACCATTTCTCCAGCCAACCTGATCAACATGGGCATTCTGAGGCTATGCAGCAATTGCTTCATGTACACTGACAAGCCACTTCTCCTAATTCACACAAATTTAATATGTGAGAGATGCATCTATATTAAGAATCTAGAATCTAGGCTATCTCACTCACATATCAGTATATCAGATGCTAAGCAGGTTGTCAGCTCACACACTTCACCTCCTGCACCATCCATGAGTACAACACTTAAACCTACATAAGCAGAGGTTCTCACTAGAAGCTTACCTAAAGATCAGAGACCTCTCAAACATAAACACACTTCACTTAATAGATTCCCAGCAAATCACAGTACACATACAAATGCACACACCAATGCTTCACCAAACATGCCCCTAAGGCAAAACACAAAATCAAATGTTTTAGTCATGGGGACACCATTGTGAGACACACAGATGCCCCACTCACCAGGATGGATAAGGAATAGGTCACAGTCAGCTGTCTATCAGGTGCCAAGATTCACCACCTCACACAAGCACTCAAGTCTCTCAACAACATGCACTGTTATGACTCTGTTATAGTCCATGGTTGTGTAAACAACTTAAGACGTATCTCACATGTGTATGCCCTCTTTCAGATGAGTGGGATTTCTGAAGGGAGATACATTTTTTCCATAGATGTAAGTTGATGAACTGGCAATATTCAAAGCATTGTACACATGTCCAGTGAATGAGATCTGATATCCTGCTCATGACTGTTCCTTGCCTTATGTTCATTTCTTGCCAGAAAACATTCCAGACCCCCATATTCCTGAACTGGATAACATAGGTATTGAAAATGAATGACTATTCAACAGATAACTACATATATTTTTCAAAGGGCTAACTGAATTTATACTTTTAAGACGTCATTTAAATTAGCTGGGCATAAATGATATGTATGTATGTATGTATGTAAGTGCTAATTTTGTTTTTATTACATAAATGAGAAGAAACATACATAAGCAGTGTGATTCCAATCTATGTGCAAAATATATGAAGTGGACATTTATTTCAGTGAAATGCTTCCATCTGTGTGTCAAAATAATTATCAATATTCGAACGTAATTTTGTTTGGCAGATAGTTATACACATTCAGCATGGAAAATTATATAGATTTAACAAAAACATGGGGTGACTTTAAGAAGATGGAGGAATTTTTTTACAAGACAAATTCCAAATAAAGGTGGCAAACAGCTAAATAAAGAATAAATAATTCCCAAAACATTTTTTAGATGTCAACAGTTACATTGCAGAGAGATAAAAAAGGACCATGGAACTAGAAATATTGTATATGTGTGTGTGTTATGTGAATGCTCATTGCTTGGCTAAGAAGACAGAATAGTTACATTCAATGGCAAGCATAAATTACTTTTTGATTTTAGTAATAACCAAAGCCTGACTGTGTGAAAACATTAATATGCCTAAATTTCAGAAGTTTACTTGCTTAAGAATGAAAACATCTGCTGATAAATTAGCAATCTTTGTTCATGAATCTTTGATTGAAAGATTGCTAGGCTAATGATAACTAACACTGAATCAGAAATTATTGTTATTGAAGTTATGGAAATGTTTGGATTATAAACTCTTTTTTTTATTATTTCTTGAAATCTTTTGGGTTCCTTATACCATGACAGGAATGGACACCATTCCTAATTCAAACTATGATTAGAGTTCATGAAATTAGTATGGTTTCAATCTTTGATGTCATTCAGAAGTGCTCTTCGCAGCATCCGCAATGTGCAAAATAATGACTCCTTCTGTAATTCATACTGAGTTACATGCATCGGTAACATATCTAAATATGATTGTAAATTCTTTTTTTAAGACCCATTGCTCCTACTATTACTGGAACTGTCTGGCTATCTTTCTTCCACATTGCCCTCATTTCTGCCTGCAAATCCTGGTATTTTATGGCTTTGTGTCTCTCTGTACGTAAGACACTGTAGGTACTGGGTGTAGCAATTTCAGTAATCAACACTACTTTTGTCTCCTTTTCATGGACTACTACAGCTGGTTTTCTTGCATCTATTTTTGAACTGCTGGCAATTTATTTTTATTTATTTATTTTACATGTATTTACCAATTTATTTTACATGTATTTACCAATAATAATGAGAGAAAAATCGCCAAGGACTCTAAAGACAATCATAAGGCCTTCTTTAGCTATGTTAGAAACCTAGGAGGAAACTCCCAGATATGCTCAGAATTAGTTCAAAATGATGTGAAAATTACTGAACCTACACACATTGCCAACATACTGGCTGACAGGTTCAGTGCAAACTTCTCCCCCCCCTCCCCCCCAAAAGGAGAGATATCTATTCCAGAGGATTGTAGCCCCCAAACATCTCCAACGCCCAGGTGAGAACTGCCCTCACTAAGGCAAAAAACACAGCATCCATGGGACCGGATGGTGTCCCCGGCTGTGTGCTTCATGAACTCAACGAGGAATTAAACCCACAGTTAGGACAGCTGTTTAATCTTAGCCTCACCTCAGGATACGCACCCAAGGAGTGGTGCACGGTGACTGTGGTCCCACTTCATAAGGGCGGTGCCTCCACAGACCCTGGAAATTACCACCCCATTAGCTTGACAAGCCTTATCTGCAAAGCCATGGAGAGGATCATAATGGAACTCATAAATAAAGACATAGGGAACTTGCAGACTTTGGATCCAACCCAGTTTGGCTTTGTCAAAGGCAGATCCTGCCTCTTAAACTTGGTTGACTTTTTCGAGACAGTCACCAAGGCCATTGATGAGGGAAAGGCAGTCAATACAGCCTACCTCGACCTGGCAAAGGCCTTCGACACAATACCCCACTCAGGTATCATCGAAAAACTCATCAGCTTGAATGTAAACCCATACATCACAAGATGGGTTGCAAACTGGCTAAGTGACAGAACCCACAGGGTCAGAGTTGCTGGAGCCATGTCAGACTCAAAGCCTGTCACAAGTGGTGTCCCACAGGGCTCAGTCCTGGGTCCACTCTTGTTCGGCATCTACATTTCTGAAGTACAAGCAAACACAGGAGGGTTATGGCTGACAAAGTTTGCAGATGACTGCAAACTGGGCACCATAGTCGAAAACACATCTGACACAGATATCCTCCAGAAGGGCCTCACAGAAACGGATAACTGGTGCCAGAGCCATGGCCTGAAGTTAAACACCAAAAAATGCATAGTTATACCCTTCGGGAAAAACAAGGTTACCCCTAGCTACCATATAGGTGGCAATCCACTGAGCACAGAAAAAATCATCAGGGATCTGGGGACCCAGGTTGACAGTAGCCTTTCGTTTGACACTCATGTTGCTAAAGTAGTTAGGAAAACCTTCTATATCGCCCACCTGATCATGAAGGGATTCACATCTAGATCAAGGGAGGTCATCGCCTGTACTCATCACTCATTAGACCTATGATTGAGTACAATGCCCTGCTCGAATGTATCTGACCAGATACCTGCTGCAGCTTGAAAGGCCCCAAAAGTTCCTCACCAAAAGGATAAAGGGTCTCAAAAATATGTCTTATGCTACCCGACTGAAAGAACTCCAGCTCTATTCAGTCTCATACCGCTTGCTCAGAGGTGACCTGTGCCTGACATATAAGGCCATGTCAAACCCAGATTTGATGAATATGCTTCACCTCAAAAAATCTAGATCCCTCAGAACCACAAGGGCGGGAGACTTAAACCTTGACACGGTTATAAATAGAACATGCTGGAGGGACAGATTCATCACCCAGAGACTCCCTATGCTGTGGAACAAAATCCCGGTACATGTGAGGCAGAGCACCTCGCTGGCCTTGTTCAAGAGGAATCTTGACCAATGGATGGGAGATCGCAGATATACCCCAGGGATTACTTCAGTGTCACTGCTTGACAGAGGCACAGAAAAATGATAGGCATAGTTTTTATTCAAACTAAAGGGGTGGCGAAAGCCACATAACTATGGGCTAGGCTTATAAATGCCCTTGGGCAGATAGCCTAGTATGAACCTATGAACCTATGAACCTATGAGTCCAACAGACCGATTTTCAACAGAAGCCTGGGGAGAAAATCTCCAAGTTACATAGTTAACAGTGATACAATGTCTTTCTACTTAGGGGGGTGGATGCTAGCCTCACCAAATCAAACAATTACAATAAATACATACTGTAATAAGCTAAAGATAGGTTCCAAATGGAAAATAGTCAGAGAAATAAGTAATGGATGATCCCATGCTATATAAACGTCATTGTTTTCTATCATGCTTTGTGGCTCATGTTTCCAGTACTTTTCAGCTACTTCAGTATTATAATGTTTGCACAATCCCCATTGCAACAATCTTGCTACATTATTATGTCTTCCAGTATACAATCCTTCTGCCATCAGTATATCACAACCAGCAACAAGATGTGCAACTGTTTACAATTCTGTTTTACAAAACCTACTTTTGTCTGTTTCTGCCACATGTTCAATGGACTTTGTAAAACCAACATGTATGCAGTCCACTATCTCGGGCTGCCAATATTAACCTTTCATCTTTTGGTTTAAATTCACCACTCCTTAACCATTCCTGCGTTCAGTCTTGATCAACATGTATTTATTTATTTATTTCAGTTTGATTACCGGGGAAGTCCACTGGGCTTGGGGGCCCATTTTCAGTGGAGGCCCGGGGAGAAAAGCTCCACAAAAACAACATTATTAATTACAAAAAAAGAGTTCAGACAAAAAAGTACATTAGAATTAACAGGTAGCTACAAATAGTCCACAATTACCAATATCAGATGGCTAAAATAGCAAAAGTATTAACAGTTTCAGTTAATTTCAGCAAGAAATAAAAAAAGAACAAAAAAAAAAAAATATATGGGATATTGTAAAAAAAAGAAGAATTTACTGTTTTGTAGCTTATGCAATTAGTATTTTAGAAGAGGTGAAGAGGAAAGGAGGTCAGCCTAGGGTGGCTTAGAAGCTTCTGCATATAGGGCAAAAATGTATTAGTAGCTTATACAGCTAGTATATTTGGAGAGGCTAGAAGAGGTTAGTTAGGTATAGAGGTTAGCCAGGAGAGAAGGAAGAGGATAGTTTTAAAGGTGTAGGTTGAAGAGTGCAGTTGCATATTCTATTTAGATAGAGGTGGGAATGAAGTTGGGCTTTGAAGTTATCTAGGTTGTTGCAGGTTCTTATAGAGGTGGGTAGGGCATTCCATTTTTTAGCTAGGGTAAAGGATAAGAGCAGTTGGCCAGCTGGGCGCTTGGGTTTTTGTACTGTGATCCGGTTTTGGTGAGAAGATCTAAGGGATCTAAGGAGGGTATAGGGTAGAAGAATATTGGAAAGAGCAGGACAGTTAGTTGGACGGAACACTAATTTATGGGCTGTGGTGAGTTGGAGAAAGGTAAGATGACTGGGGAGTTCAAGCCAGTTTAGAGAGTGAAGGGAGGAGCAGTGATGAGTTGAGGATTTGGCATTAGTAGCAAATTTGGATATTTTGTTGTAGCATTGTTCCAATTTGGAGGTAAGAGTAGATGATAGATTAGTGAGCAGAGGAGCACCATATAGTAGAGGGGGAAGGAGGTAAGTAGAGGCAAGGGTTAGCCTAGTGGAAGGAGACAGAAAGTGGTTGTTTCTATACAATAAGTCAAGTTTTATGTGTGTGTTTTTTATGTTTAGCTGGATATGAGTGTTGAATTTCAGCATGAGGCTGCTCCAAGAGTTTTCTATACTTGCAACTATATTTATGCATTTTCCACATTTCTTGCTTTCTTATCAGATTCTTCACATTGTGTTCTTTCTTTTGCTTTTTTGGCACATTCAGTTGTTACCTGATTTTTATCTACATCTGGTTTGATTCTGATTCCCTCTTGATGCCTATATGCTATTGTTAAACTAAGCAGGGAAGTCATCTTAGACTTATTCTCCTCATGTTTCAAAACTTTCACTACATTTGAGTGTTGTGAGGTCAGCTGATATATATGCAGTCTCACTATTAGAGATCTATACATGTAGTCAATTTCGAGGAGGTCTATACCTCCTTCAAAACGGGGAATATATAGTCTTGGTATGCACTGATTTTTTATAAATCATTTGATGAGAAACAAGCATCCTTCTTGTTTTCCTGACCAAACTATCCAACACCTTTTGGGAGCAGTCAATCACTCCAAAACTTTAAGTTAAGACAGGAAGGGCAAATTGGTTGATAGTTTGGACTTTGTTTCTAGATGTCAATGCTGTTTTTAGTATTAATTGAAGTCTTCTAAAATATTCCTTACTGAGTTTTATTTGCATTTGTTCATGTTTTATTGTTGATCCCTTATCAATTCCCAAATATTTATACAATCCGTATTGCTCAAGTTCTTTTAATCTCTAAGAATAATGGCATGCTATTTGTTTGTGTCTTTCGCCACAGTGGAACTCCGGTCCACTAATGATTGGCAGTAGATTTTTACGTGCTGGCTTGAAGTCCAAAAATGAAATGGTGAACAGCAAGCACAGTTTATTGACTGTATTGTAACATATACAATTTTAGATATGCTGATTAAGAACTTTGTTCAGCCGGTCTAATTCCCTGTCTAAAACATTTGTTCTGCTGGTCTTATTCCCTGTCTGAAATAATATTTTGGATTTATTTTCCACCAATGTTGGAAAAAGAGTAATCAATATTAAACTGTTAACATCTTTGAGTAATTCAGGTCATGTGGGATTTAAATGTTCTATTTTAAGTAATAATTATATATTAAAACATATAACAAAAAGCTGTAATTGCTCTGTTAAGGAAGAACTGCACATAAGAAATGGAATAAATTATGCCAGAATAACAAATATTGTTAAAATATATTTAAATCATCTTGCTCTAAAATCCTTGTGGGATGTAAATAATCCAGAAAAGTAAATATTGGTTAGTTATCTGTTACATGGTGGAGTACTCATTTAACCAAGTTAATGAAAACTAGAATAAAGTATGATATACATCAGAAATATTAAGCAAGACTGATAAAAAGTAATTGGAATAGAATTTGTAAACAAGAAAATATTGGAATAAGACAAGGAAAGGCCAGTTATGAACTTAAGTTGGCTTCTAATTGCAAAACGAAAAGGTTTTATAAATATCTGATTGCAGCATAAGGTAGGATTGGATGTATATGTCCAGTACTAGAAAAGGATATGATAATCAGTGTTAGTGGGGAAATAACCAAAAGACTTAGTACATACTTTTCAGAAATTGCATCCTGACTGAGTAAGGTTAATAATAATGCTATTTTACTTGATAAAAATAGTTGGACATGTCCAAGTATTATGGGGGAAATGGTTGAAATGGCCCTCAGAAAGGTAAAGATAGATAGTAGTACTGGTATGCACTGTATACCCAGTAATATTGTAGTCAGGTTTATATGTTGGTCTTACTTTTAATGAGATTGCTCAACATATTATTGGTCAAAAAAATGGCACCTGAAATGTAGAAGTATACAAGTAGAAGATATGTCACAGAGTCTAACTATTGACCAATAAGTTTAACACCAACAAAGATTTGAACAATGCTTTTTAGCAGTAGTCAACAATAATAATGAACAGGAAACAAGCAATTATGTTAAGCAAAAAGGGTTTACAAAAAGAAGATCAACTTTTACTAGTCTGGTAGAATTTTATGAGCTTATTAGCAAGGCTGCTGATGAAGAGATTGGTGTTTATGTCATTCACATTGACTTGGTAAGTGTTTTTGATTGCATTCCATGTTGTGTAATTATTGAAAGGATGATTAATATGTTCATAAGTTCATAGAAGGTCACTAGGCTAACAAGCCTTGCCAAGTTCAACCCTCATTCCCTTAATGGTCTAGAGATATGTTCTGCATTATAAGCAGATCTAAATCAGCACCAACTGCCCCTATCCAAGAGGGACATCAATGAAACTCCTTGGTTGAATTTGCGTTTTCCCATCCAATCATCCAAGTTACACTTAAAAAAGGGTAATGAGGGGCTCTGTTTGACCTGTACTGGAAGTTTATTCCAGAGGACAGGTAACCTCTGGGAGACATATCTGTCTCTCCAGCAAGTCCTGTTGATGTCACATGCTAGGTTAAGGACTTATGAGTGTGCAGCATTTCCATTAAGGCAGTCAGCAGTTGCTCTGTAAACAAGGCACAGGTCACCTCTGAGTAGTCTATACAATACAGACTATAGTGACAGTAATTTCCGTCTGTCCACATAAGATGTGCTGAAGATCCTGAATTTTCTTTGTGAGGAACCTTTGAGGTCTCTCCAGTTGCTGCAGGTGCCTGGTAAGATGCATACAAAAGTGAGCATTGTACTCTATTAATGGCTTGATGAGGGAAGAGTACGGGGGGTATTACCTCTTTTGCTTTGGAAGCTATGCCTTGCTTATGAGGTGAGCAACATAGAAGGCCTTCTTTTCCACCATGCAGACATGGTGATCAAAAGTAAGGTTGCTGTCAACCTGTGTGCCCAAATCTCTCACCACTGATTTAGAGCTTAGGGTGTAGTTATTAATATGGTAATCTGCAGGGACATTGCCTTTGCCAAAGGGGATGATAATACATTTTTTGCATTGAGTTTAAGACCACTATTTTGGCACCAATCATTGGTTTGCCTACGTCCTTCTTGTACAATGTTGACATAATTTGAGGACACAATGACTATTCCCAGTTTGTAGTCACCAGAAAACTCTGTCAGCCACAGACCTTTTGTTTTTGCCTGTACTTCTGAGAAGTAGATTCCAAATAATAGGGGCCCCAGCACTGATCCCTGTGGAACACTGCTGGTAATGGGTCTGCTGGTGGAGGTGGTGTCCCCTATTTTGACTGTACATGTTCTGTCGGTGAGCCAGTTTGCAACCCACCTGACAGTATATGGGTTGACTCCCAGCTGGGTGAGTTTTTCAATGATGCCTGAATGGGGGATTGTGTCAAAGGCCTTGACCAAGTCTACGTAGGTTGTATGCACAGATGTGCCATCATCCAGGGCTTTGGTAACAGTCTTGAAGAAGTTCATAGATTCATAGGTTCATAGGTAGGTACTAGGCTATCGGCCCTGGGGCCTATACAAGCCCAGCCAAATAGGTACCCTGGCTTTTGCCACCCAAGAAAATTATTTTCCTGTGCCACTGTCAAGCAGAGCCACAGAGCTGATCCGTGGGGTGAATTTCCTATTTCCCATCCAATCATCAAGATTTTTCTTGAAGAGTGCTAATGAAGAGCTTTGTTTGATATAGATAGGTAGTTTATTCCAGAGTACGGGAAGTCTCTGGGACAGAAATCTATCCCTCCGGCATGTTCTGTTTAATGTGGTGACAAGGTTTATGTCCCTAGAGCATGTAGCTTGGAGGGATTAGGATTTCTTTAAGTGGAGCATGTCCAACAGCTCTGGGTTTGATATAGCCCTGTATGTTAGGCAGAGATCACCTCTGAGTAGGCGATATGCAACGGAGTAAAGCTGGAGTTTTTTGAGACGGTCTGCGTAGGGCATATGTTTGAGGTTGGTAATCTTCTTTGTGAGGTATTTCTGCGGCCTTTCCAGTTGTTGTAGATGTCTTGTAAGGTACATAGCAAAAGGGGCATTGTACTCTATAATGGGTCTAATGAGTGATGAGTAGAGGGGAACAATGACCTCTTTTTTTCTGTAGAGAAACCTTTTGTGATAAGGTGTGCCACATAGAAGGATTTCCTGATTACTGTGGTGATGTGATTATTAAAGGAGAGACTACTGTCCACCCGTGTCCCAAGGTCTCTTATCACACTTTCAGTGTTAAGTATACTACTGCCTATGTTGTAGTTCATGAGTACAGAGTTTTTACCAAGGGGGATGACAATGCACTTTTTGGCATTGAGCTTGAGGCCATGGCTTTGACACCAGGCATCTGTCTCAGTGAGGCCCTTTTGTAGGATGTCCACATCATTAGGAGTTTCGATTATGACTCCTAGTTTGCAGTCATCTGTGAACTTCATTAGCCAAAGACCTTCTGTGTTAGCCTGTACTTCAGAGAAGTAGATACCAAACAGAAGAGGACCCAGGACTGAACCCTGTGGTACTCCACTTGTCACTGTCTGAAGTCGGATTTGGAGTCTGCTACTTTCACAGTGTGGGTTCTGTCAGTGAGCCAGTTGGCAACCCATCTTGTGACATAGGGATTTATACCTAGTTTAGGGAGTTTATCAATAATTCCAGAGTGGGGGATGGTGTCAAAAGCCTTGGCAAGATCTAGATAGGCTGTGTGACCCACCTTACCCTTGTCTACGGCTTTGGTGACTGCTTCAAAGAAGTCTATCAGGTTTAGGAGACATGATCTGCCTTTTACAAACCTGAAATGGGTGGGATTCAGAGTTTGGAGATTACCAATATCTTTGTTTATAAGTTCCATGATGATACGTTCCATAGCCTTGCAGACCAGGCTCGTCAGGCTAATGGGGCGGTAGTTCCCGGGGTCCGTGGTGGCTCCCCCCTTGTGGAGTGGGATAACCATTGCTGTGCACCATTCAGTAGGCACAAAGCCTGAGGTGAGGCTATGACTGAACATGGTACTTAAGTGGGGTGCCAGTTCATTCTGTAGTTTGTGTAGAATGCAGCCTGGGATGTTGTCTGGTCCCATGGATGCTGTGTTCTTGGCTTTGGAGAGTGTGGTTTTTACGTGTGCAGCCGTGATTACAGGAACTTTGCATTCTTCCGGTATAGAGATGGGCTCTTTAGGGGGTGAGAGGGGGGTAAAGTTAGCACTGAACCTATCTGCCAGGATGTTGGCAATATCAGTTGGGTCTGTATATTTAGTGCCATTGTGCTGTAACTCAAAGCAGATCTGAGTGTTGCCATTGAGATTCTTGACATAGCTATGGGATGCTTTGCGGTTATCTTTAGAATCAGTGACAATTTTGTTTTCGTAACTAGCTTTGGAGGATTTTATCAGGGATCACAGCTTTTTACTGAGGCTAACCAGGGAGCTCCTCCACTTGTGGGATTTTACTCTCTTTTGCAAGTTTCTTCCCTCTGTTGTACAGTTTGTTTATGGCAGGAGACCACCAGATTGGCTTCCTTTTTTGGAGGATAGCGTCTTGGTTTTGTTTGGGATAGCACGATCCATGCTCTCATGTAAGTGCTTATAAAGTGCAATTGTGTAGGATTCAGTAGTCATAACTGTATTGTCCATCTGCATGTGTGTCATGAAGTTCACCACTTCTGTCTTAAGAAGCATGAAGTTGGCTTCGGAGAAATTTTTTACCATGGTTTCCTTAATGGGGGGTGAAGGCAGGATGTGGATATCTAGGGTAATTAGCTTATCAGGTTCAACAGGCATGATCTCCCTTTAACAAAACCAGACTGGGCCAGGTCAAGTGTTTGAAGGTGTCCTATATCCTTGTTGATAAGGTTCATGATGATTCTCTCCATGGCCTTTCAGATAAAGCTGCTTAGGCTAATGGGACTATAGTTCCCAAGGTCAGTGGATGCTCCCCCCCTTGTGCAAGGGGATGAGAGTAGCTATTTTCCATTCAGCAGGACAAAACCAGTGCTTACGCTGTGATTCAAAAGAATACCCAATTGTGTTGCTAACTACTGTTTTAAACCATTGAGAAAGCAGCCTGGGATGTTATCAGGTCCCATAAAGGCTGTATTTTTGCCTTGAGAGAGCAGTTAAAACCTGCTCTTTAGAGATACTAGGTGGAGAGTAAATGGTAGGAATGTTTTGGAGTATATTTAGTGGGGACAGGGGGAAGAAGATTTCACTGAACCTGTGCACTAGCAGGTTGGCTATTTCCACTGGTTCAGTATATGTGTGCAGCATCCACTACCAGTTCAGTGCAAATCTGGGCTTTTCCTTTAAGGTTTTTTATGTAGCTAAAGAATGCCTTATGGTTATCCTTAGCTAGGGATGCTAATCTAGATTCATACTTAGCTTTAGAGGACTTTACAAGTTGTCTTATTTGCTTGTTCAAGCTGGGAAGGGGGTGCTTCCAATTCTGAAATTGTTGCTTCTTGCTCTTAGACAGCAATTTTTTCATCTTATTATATAACCTGTTTATAGTGGATGTCCACCAGGCAGGCTTGTTTTTTCTTTAGTATCTTGCTTTGGTCATATCAGGAATGGCTGAGTCAATGCAATTGTATAGATGTTTATATAATGCATTGGAATATATACCAATATAGGTGTCCTTGCTGTCAGTGGGGACAGGAGTTTGAAGCTATTAATGACATCTCGTAAGAGGCTGCAGTTGGCTTTGGAGAAGGTTTTTAGCCTAAATTCTCCTGGGGTGGGGAATCTGATGCTATTGTTACTTTGAAAGAGACTGATTTATGATCAGACTTCACCTAGGAGGGCTGCACACTTGTGGTGGTGCACAATTCTGCCATGTTGGTGAGTACCAAATTCAGAATGTTTGGGCCCCTTGTGGGGGTGCCAACTTTCTGCTCCAAGGCATTTGCGTTAACAAAGTCCAAGAACCTTTCAGCGGGTGTGTTTGTACATGTATAATTTATCCAATCTATGGACGGGTAGTTAAAGTCACCATAACCAGGCTGTTTGGTTGAATATTGAGTGACGTAAGTAGATCCAAGTAGGCAGCATGGATGCCATTGCTCATGGAGAGGGATCAATAGCTGATGATAACTTGTAGAGGGGTCTTTCCTATAGTATTTGCATATGGAGTAACTCTAGAGAATCATCCTGTTTAACCAGACTGGAGGCGTAGTTATCTTTGCTGAATATTGGTACTCCTCCTCCTCCTTTAGTTTTCATGCATTCATTTTGTGGTCTAAACATGTGGAAGGCATTTTATCTTGGTATGGATGGTGTGCTCCATGTGACCTTGAACCAGGTCTCTGTGACTGCACAGTTGTCCGCATCTTCTAAGGTGAGTAGTGCTTCTAGTGAGTGCAGTTTCAGATTGAGACTCCTAGCATTTAGCAGCAGAACCTTAAGGTTGTTTTTTGAGGATTTTTATGTCGGGAATTTTGTTTTTGTGACATTTCCTAAAAAAGGCACTATGGGGAGATGAGAGCCTCAGCCAGTAGCCAAATGCCCAGAAGTGACAGGTGAAGACCATCTCTGGTAAAGCATCTTTGTCTGTCAACCATATCATCCCAGGCTGACAGGTACTGGATCCCCTTAGAATGACATCAGAAACTAAGCCAATTGTTGAAGTCAATCATTTTTTGTCTGTATTGAGACATCATCCTAGGTGAAGGTAGACTGCTGCATAAGGCTAGGGCATAACCACCTGGGACACATAATCAGATAGCTCAGTGCCCTCCTTACACACACCTGCAGTAGCATTGCTAGGGTGAAGTGAAGGGGCAGCCATCCCAGATGCAAAAGGATAGGGGTGCATTTGGTCAGTCCTGAGCTCTATCATCACTTGAAACAGATGGCTGCCTTGCATTTGCAGTGAAAAGTGAGTGCTGTTGCACTCTGTTTGTGGCATAATCTGTGGCAAATTCTTACTACAAATGTAACAAGTAGGTTGCTATAGTTTAAAAGAAAAAAAAAAATTTTTCTGTTTTTGTTCTACAATAAACCACAAAACTTCAGCACATGTATGTTATAAACTGAAGCATCTTGTAGTTCGCTGCAATTTAAAAGAAAACATTTTTTTTTTCTTTGCAACAACAAACTTGAGCACTGTAGCACTCCACACATGACATAAAATGTAGTTTAGGGAGTTTATCTATAATTCCAGAGTGGGGGATGGTGTCAAAAGCCTTGGCAAGATCTAGATAGGCTGTGTGACCCACCTTACCCTTGTCTACGGCTTTGGTGACTGCTTCAAAGAAGTCTATCAGGTTTAGGAGACATGATCTGCCTTTTACAAACCTGAAATGGGTGGGATTCAGAGTTTGGAGATTACCAATATCTTTGTTTATAAGTTCCATGATGATACGTTCCATAGCCTTGCAGACCAGGCTCGTCAGGCTAATGGGGCAGTAGTTCCCGGGGTCCGTGGTGGCTCCCCCCTTGTGGAGTGGGATAACCATTGCTGTGCACCATTCAGTAGGCACAAAGCCTGAGGTGAGGCTATGACTGAACATGGTACTTAAGTGGGGTGCCAGTTCATTCTGTAGTTTGTGTAGAATGCAGCCTGGGATGTTGTCTGGTCCCATGGATGCTGTGTTCTTGGCTTTGGAGAGTGTGGTTTTTACGTGTGCAGCCGTGATTACAGGAACTTTGCATTCTTCCGGTATAGAGATGGGCTCTTTAGGGGGTGAGAGGGGGGTAAAGTTAGCACTGAACCTATCTGCCAGGATGTTGGCAATATCAGTTGGGTCTGTATATTTAGTGCCATTGTGCTGTAACTCAAAGCAGATCTGAGTGTTGCCATTGAGATTCTTGACATAGCTATGGGATGCTTTGCGGTTATCTTTAGAATCAGTGACAATTTTGTTTTCGTAACTAGCTTTGGAGGATTTTATCAGGGATCACAGCTTTTTACTGAGGCTAACCAGGGAGCTCCTCCACTTGTGGGATTTTACTCTCTTTTGCAAGTTTCTTCCCTCTGTTGTACAGTTTGTTTATGGCAGGAGACCACCAGATTGGCTTCCTTTTTTGGAGGATAGCGTCTTGGTTTTGTTTGGGATAGCACGATCCATGCTCTCATGTAAGTGCTTATAAAGTGCAATTGTGTAGGATTCAGTAGTCATAACTGTATTGTCCATCTGCATGTGTGTCATGAAGTTCACCACTTCTGTCTTAAGAAGCATGAAGTTGGCTTCGGAGAAATTTTACCATGGTTTCCTTAATGGGGGGTGAAGGCAGGATGTGGATATCTAGGGTAATTAGCTTATCAGGTTCAACAGGCATGATCTCCCTTTAACAAAACCAGACTGGGCCAGGTCAAGTGTTTGAAGGTGTCCTATATCCTTGTTGATAAGGTTCATGATGATTCTCTCCATGGCCTTTCAGATAAAGCTGCTTAGGCTAATGGGACTATAGTTCCCAAGGTCAGTGGATGCTCCCCCCCTTGTGCAAGGGGATGAGAGTAGCTATTTTCCATTCAGCAGGACAAAACCAGTGCTTACGCTGTGATTCAAAAGAATACCCAATTGTGTTGCTAACTACTGTTTTAAACCATTGAGAAAGCAGCCTGGGATGTTATCAGGTCCCATAAAGGCTGTATTTTTGGCCTTGGAGAGAGCAGTTAAAACCTGCTCTTTAGAGATACTAGGTGGAGAGTAAATGGTAGGAATGTTTTGGAGTATATTTAGTGGGGACAGGGGGAAGAAGATTTCACTGAACCTGTGCACTAGCAGGTTGGCTATTTCCACTGGTTCAGTGTATGTGTGCAGCATCCACTACCAGTTCAGTGCAATTCTGGGCTTTTCCTTTAAGGTTTTTTATGTAGCTAAAGAATGCCTTATGGTTATCCTTAGCTAGTGATGCTAATCTAGATTCATACTTAGCTTTAGAGGACTTTACAAGTTGTCTTATTTGCTTGTTCAAGCTGGGAAGGGGGTGCTTCCAATTCTGAAATTGTTGCTTCTTGCTCTTAGACAGCAATTTTTTCATCTTATTATATAACCTGTTTATAGTGGATGTCCACCAGGCAGGCTTGTTTTTTCTTTAGTATCTTGCTTTGGTCATATCAGGAATGGCTGAGTCAATGCAATTGTATAGATGTTTATATAATGCATTGGAATATATACCAATATAGGTGTCCTTGCTGTCAGTGGGGACAGGAGTTTGAAGCTATTAATGACATCTCGTAAGAGGCTGCAGTTGGCTTTGGAGAAGTTTTTTTAGCCTAATTTCTCCTGGGGGGGATCTGATGCTATTGTTACTTTGAAAGAGACTGATTTATGATCAGACTTCACCAGGGAGGGTCACACACTTGTGGCGGTGCACCATTCTACCATGTTGGTGAGTACCAAATCTAGAATGTTTGGGCCCCTTGTGGGGGTGCCAACTATCTGCTCCAAGGCATTTGAGTTAACAAAGTCCAAGAACCTTTCAGCGGGTGTGTTTGTACATGTATAATTTATCCAATCTATGGACGGGTAGTTAAAGTCACCATAACCAGGCTGTTTGGTTGAATATTGAGTGACGTAAGTAGATCCAAGTAGGCAGCATGGATGCCATTGCTCATGGAGAGGGATCAATAGCTGATGATAACTTGTAGAGGGGTCTTTCCTATAGTATTTGCATATGGAGTAACTCTAGAGAATCATCCTGTTTAACCAGACTGGAGGTGTAGTTATCTTTGCTGAATATTGGTACTCCTCCTCCTCCTTTAGTTTTCACGCATTCATTTTGTGGTCTAAACATGTGGAAGGCATTTTATCTTGGTATGGATGGTGTGCTCCATGTGACCTTGAACCAGGTCTCTGTGACTGCACAGTTGTCCGCATCTTCTAAGGTGAGTAGTGCTTCTAGTGAGTGCAGTTTCAGATTGAGACTCCTAGCATTTAGCAGCAGAACCTTAAGGTTGTTTTTTGAGGATTTTTATGTCGGGAATTTTGTTTTTGTGACATTTCCTAAAAAAGGCACTATGGGGAGATGAGAGCCTCAGCCAGTAGCCAAATGCCCAGAAGTGACAGGTGAAGACCATCTCTGGTAAAGCATCTTTGTCTGTCAACCATATCATCCCAGGCTGACAGGTACTGGATCCCCTTAGAATGACATCAGAAACTAAGCCAATTGTTGAAGTCAATCATTTTTGTCTGTATTGAGACATCATCCTAGGTGAAGGTAGACTGCTGCATAAGGCTAGGGCATAACCACCTGGGACACATAATCAGATAGCTCAGTGCCCTCCTTAAACACACCTGCAGTAGCATTGCTAGGGTGAAGTGAAGGGGCAGCCATCCCAGATGCAAAAGGATAGGGGTGCATTTGGTCAGTCCTGAGCTCTATCATCACTTGAAACAGATGGCTGCCTTGCATTTGCAGTGAAAAGTGAGTGCTGTTGCACTCTGTTTGTGGCATAATCTGTGGCAAATTCTTACTACAAATGTAGCAAGTAGGTTGCTATAGTTTAAAAGAAAAAAAAAATTTTTTCTGTTTTTGTTCTACAATAAACCACAAAACTTCAGCACATGTATGTTATAAACTGAAGCATCTTGTAGTTCGCTGCAATTTAAAAGAAAACATTTTTTTTCTTTGCAACAACAAACTTGAGCACTGTAGCACTCCACACATGACATAAAATGTAGCAATCAGTTTCCTACAGTTTTAAAAAAAGAAAAGAGTTTTAAAAAACACTGTAACAAGCATTTTATTCTCTTCAAGCTTGGAGAACATCATTTTCAGGGTGTGAAAGGCACAAGATCAGGTGACAACACCATGCACTAAAATAACTAGCTACTAAATATTACAAATGGCAAGAAAATAGTAATGCTCAACATGGTAGGCATTTCTCTGGCAATATAAACATGTGCTAAAGAGGTCTTTTGGCCATCCCTACATTGCTTCCTAATTGTTACTCTATAACAAATCAGATTTATATATGACAGAATGAATGACTTTTATCCTAAGTATTGCATCTGTAACAGTGCTTTAACTTGTTTAATGTGACAGTTTTTCTGTATGTGTGCATGGGAATCTACTTCAGTAGATCGAACATATTACAAGTTTGAACCACATATGGCTGAGACCATATGTTCATACTTGTAATAGATTGAACGCTGAAGTAAAAAAAGAAAAAACAACACAAAACAAAATTAAATGTCTTTAGCAGGGGGGACTACGCCACCCTGCATCCCACACCTCCCTTACTTAAATATACCAACTCTGAGATCGGAGTACATTGCAGAAAAGGGAAATCTTCTCATCCCACACTGTATGGAGATCTCCATTCAATCTGATTGAACATTTACACGTTTGAACATATAGTCTTGGCCATATGAGGTTTGAACTTGTTATATGTTTGATCTGCTGAAGGGGACCTGTGTGTGGAGGTTTTCTCCCTAGGCCTCTGCTGAAAATGGACAAGTATCCAGTCGGACTATCCCAGTCAACAAATGTAAAATAAAAATAAATAAATAAATAAAAATTTCATGGAAATAATGAGCTAATCAGGGTTGTTGTGAGGCCTGATGCTGCAGGCAAAGGTCCCACTCCACCCCTGCAATGTCCACTATTTCTCTATAATACCTACCCTAGAAGGCAGCACTGCACTTAGAAAATAGGATATCTGTTAAATTATTTTATATTTAGTACATACATATTTTTAAATCTTTGATGAAAAACAGTTCCTCTGCATAATGTTTCAAAGCTGATGTTTGATATGCAATTGCTGTTAGAGGAAATATTTATATCCAAGATATGTTACATAAATATTTAATAATATACACACACACACACACACACACACACACACACACACACACACACACACACACACACACACACACACACACATATATAGATGCAAAGACAAAGAAACACAGTCCCCAGGATTCAGCAAGCTCTGCACAGTGTGCAGGAATAGTGCAAGAGCTGCTGCAGGCAATATGGCTGCTGTGCGATCCAGGAATAAGCTCCCGGGATGTGCACAAGCAGTCCTGCACTATTCCTGCATGGACACAACTCCTGTATGCAAATTACCCAATTTGCAAGTGAAAACATTCAAATGAGGTGAATTTGTGATCTAGGAAGCTAGCAGCCGGCCGTGCAGGACTAGTGTAATCTGCAGAAATGTACTCTTTTAGTAACCAAGTACATTTCTGCAAACTACAAAATGGAGCCATAACAGCTCCAAATAAAGGGTGTATATCATGTGTAAAGCATGCCAATGGTCAAATATATGGCCACTGACATGAAAAACAGTTACAAAAATAAAAAAAATAACTTTTATTTTTTTTTTTGGCAGATTTCGACTGTTTAAGTGTAGGGCAGCGGAACGCAAACGGGACTGGCCCGAAAATAGAAAAAAAAAACTTGAAATAAGCATTTTAGCAAAAATCATAATTTTACCATTATACTCAATGGCAGACAGGAGACAACATGGCCAGTGAATAGTGGTTGCTAAGGGGGAAGGCTCAGTGTCAGACTTGTAACTAGGCATTAGCAGGCAATACTATGCAAATGAGGGGAATGATACAGAATCCCAGATTCCCTCATGGCAAGCCTGCACCCAACCGTGTAGGTGCAGGAAGACCATGGTGCAAGCCTAAGAGCTAGCTGACATCATAGAGGAGTGTGTCAGGCATACTGTAAGCTTATTGGCGCCCTGCGGCTCAGGTTTGCCCTTAGCATGGCAGAGCTAAGCAAGGGTGTGTGTCTGAAGCTGCCAAGCACTCTTTACATTGCCTAAGCGGGTGACGCGCCGCACACAGTGTTTTAAAGGGAAAAAAAAATTAAACCAGGAAATAGCAGCTCCATGCACATCTGAGCACTGTGTTTGTGTGGCGTACCTTGGGGCTTAAACAGGAAGGCAATGGGAAGGGAAAAAAGCAGTATGAGGGTAATCAAGGAGAACTAGCATAGCAGGCGGGTGAAATTTATCAGAATCAGCCAATTACACAGGAAGCAGCCCAGCCCAGCACACCACTATAAACTATGCAAACACCTTTCCCTCTGGTTTTTCCCACAAACTCTACACCACCAGTATACACAAGTGGGAAAATTTTACCAAACAAAAGCAACAAAATGATAGGGGCTGCAGCAGCTTTCATAAATCAACATGTGGAAGAGGCTGAGGGTGGTGAGAATGAGAATGCTGTTGACCAACCCACAGTGAGGAGAAGGAGAACAGTATACAGACCCAGGGTAACCTACCAGGGGCTACATGAGCTGGAGATAGTAGAGCACTATAGGGTGGACAGGGACCTCCTACAGCAAATTGTTTTGCTTTGCTGGCCACACCTCACACACAGAACCAACAGAGGGGAACCCATCCCAGTGGATACCAAGATATGTGTAGGCCTAAGAATACTAGCCACAGGTACCTTCCAAAGGCCAACTGGGGATATCATGGGGATCTCACAGGCAAAAGCATCCAGGGTACTCCACCAGTTCCTGGATGCCATGTCAGCACATGCCGGTGAGCATGTATATTTCCACAACAGCCGTGAGGTGTTGAACAGCAATATGCGTCTCTTCCACCAAATGGCAGAATACCCTGAGGTAGTGGGTACTATAGACTGCATGCACATATGCATCAAAGCACCACCTGGTGAGCAGGGTAGGGTCTACATCAACCACAAGGGCTTCACCTCCATCCACTGCCAGGCCATGTGTAATGCCCAGGGCATTATAATGAATGTGTGTGTTGGTTGCCCTGGAAGCTATCATGACTCCACATCTGGCATATGATGCAGCTGTACCAGAGATTTGCCAATGGGGACATCCCTTACATCCACCTAGTGGGGGGTGCTGCATAAGCACTGGAGCTGTGGCTGACGACACCCATCAAAAATGCATACACACCTGAACAAGAACTCTATAATGAGTCACACGCACAGACCAGAATCATAATAGACCATGCATTTGGGATACTCAAGTCACAGTTCGGGTGCCTGGACATACCCGGGGGAGCCTTGCAGTACTCACTAGCTACATGTAACCAAATTGTCTTCATATGTGCCATGCTACACAATATGATCCTGTGGAAATGGCTGCAGCAGGAACAGCACGGGACACGGCCACACAACCCTGCCACCATTGCCAAGGCCTGCACAGGCTCAGAGTGACTCAGAGGAGAAACAACCTGAGCCTGCCCCAGTAGACAGAAGGAGGCATGCCCAGTATGCCCAGGCTGTAGCAAAGAGGTAATGCATAGCACATACACTGCCACAGTAGGAACCCAGGGAATGACACCTCTCTCTGACTCGCACATATAGTAAAAGGGATGCCAAACATGACACTATCTGTGCATAATCATGTTTAGGGAGTGCACTATGTGCATTCAACATAGTCACCCCTCCATCACCATCCTCAGTACTGGCAAAACCACAAGGTATGTCACTCTCCCTATCATTTGCCAAATGCAATAGTATGTTTTATTACTTGCATCTATGGTATGGATGTGAGCATGCAAGGGAATCGGGTGGCTGAATAGGATACCAGCAGATAGTAGACACCTATAGTGGCAGCATGAAATCTGTAAAAAATACTGGTGTCACCATAGTAGCCAGTACTAGACAAGGTGACAAAACTCACTGCAGGAAATGTGGTGGGCCATGTGTGTGTCCATAGGACACACACATGCCAGTCAGGGAGGCTCACATACCCAACAACAGTATCAGACACCAGGATAGGCATAGATAAACACAAACGAAAGCTGTGCTAAGGCCTCTGATTGATGGCTATGGAGAACACCCCCCCCCTCCAGACCTACACAGACAGATTACAACAGGTCAAGCAATGGGATGTTAGTTCTGAAGGGTAAAAAGTCTGAAATTGAAATGTAGGTCAGTCAAGCCTTAGACCTGTAATACACTGATATGCCTCTAGTCACCATGATAGTTCAGAATATAGAATGAAATGGAGTACCTGAAATATCAGTGCAGTCATAGCAAATGTGTACAAGTGTCAGGTGTGCCTCCCCCCAATCCTATGTAGAAATGTAGTAACATGTATGTATAGGTATAATAACAGTGGAGCACAGATTACCTGAGCCGGCCAAAGTAGCAGGATAGATTGTAGCATGTGTACAATATCCAGGGCTGCATGTGTTAGGTTGATGTATGCTGTATATTGTGTGAGAGTGGTCAGTATGTAGGCATGGTGAGGTTTGTCCTGGTGGCCACTGGCCAGTACGGCTGATGACAGGGCCAAGTTCTCACAACTGCAGTGCCAAAAACAATGCATGCCAGCAAAACACATTCCAGCAGTAAGCCATAGTAAATGTTTGGAAGTAATATCTGTCACCATCTGAAAGATGACATGGCATGAATGTGGGCCCAAACATACAAACAGTACACAGGTGGAAGTACCCCAGACAGACTGTGTATAATATGTTACTGTCAAATGGACACAGCTTTGGAATTGTACGTACAGGTTAGCAGCACATTAGTTGGGTGTGTAGTATGGAATACTGATATTGTCTGGCCAAACACTGGCAGACCACAAAGGTCACAATTATGAAGTACTGAGAAACTGCTGATGTCCCTGCACAAGCCAGCATAAATGGAATGCCCCATGCATATCTGTGAGTCAGATGCAAGTAGTGTCCATAGCACACATGCACCCAGCTCACCCCACCATCACCCACAGTTACTTCTCTGGTCTTATCTCTGTTGTTTGGAATTAGTACAATATGACTCCCATCTCTGTATGGCAGTAGCCAAAGAATGCAGCATGCAGAACAGGTGTACCATGCAGGTGTGTCCCTAGCTTAAGCAGAACCCTGCCAGCATCCACACTACTGGATCAATAATGACAGAAAGTATTGGAATTAACACCTTGCACACCTACCCTGTTACCCCAGGGGAATATAGTGTCTTGCAGTCTGGGACTGTAGGAATGCCACAATGCAGCTTGTCTGCATCACTACCAAATGGCCTACAGTCTTCTGCCAAAGGCCTGTGTCTCACCCATATTGCCAATGTATGTTATGTCACGGACTCCCAAATAACAACATAACACAGTCCACAGAACCCAAACGCAAGGTCATGAGGACAAATCCCAGTGACATGTCCACCATGTCCTACTGAATGAACCGTGGACCAACACCAAATTACTGCTGGGATGAGGTGATAACTATACAGCTGTGAGGTATGGCCACAGCAGGATATGGCCATATTGTCATGTCGATGGATGTACAAGCATGGGATCCTCAGTCACCACTGTACCAAGGTGCTGAACCATTTACACAGACCCATCAGCAAGTGTCTGCAGCTTCCCCTCCAGAATGACATGATTGTGCAAGAATATGTAGGCTGCAGACCACAATACTGGACACAGCTGCAATCACCCTGTGTTCCCCAGGACATTAATGCAAGCAAATATGTATACCTGACAGTACTTGATGACATATGTCACAGTATAAAACAGTACATATGTCTGAATATCTCTGCTAACACCAAGACCATGTAGCAGAAGCAGCACAGACACAATTACCTACAGTAACCCACTATCCTTTGCCATTTTGACCAATATTGTCAACCGATCTACAGATAACCTGCAGAAACACATTGCTAGCTGTAGGTGTAGAACACAAAAGCATGCACTGGACTACAACCTACCTGGAGTGGATTCACACATTCAGTACAGAAGGTCATACTGGGTATGCTCCCACACATAGAGAAACAAAGTCCATGTTTGACAACAAAATATTGAAAGGTCATACTGGGCATGCTCCCACACTTACAGAAATGAAGCCCATGTCTGGCAACAACAGTGGACTATACATATCTGACAATCACAGATGTTTGTGCACACACTCCTCAGTACACTCCAGTCATGCTTTGCACACACATTGGATAGGAATATACACATATATCCAAGGACAACACACTATAATAGGCCAAAATTGCACATACATAGATGTGTGGAAGAGAGTGACAGACAGTGACAAAGAGCATCCCATCATGTGGCCTGTCCCACCCAGCACTCATCCAACTGGCAAGAAACACATGATGTGCAAATTTCAATCACTGTAGACATTTGCCTCTGGTATCCCTCAGCACTATAGTGTCTATGGCACTTGTGATAACTGTGTAACATGACTGTACAAGTCAGTAGTCATCTAGCAGTTGTATACATGTACCTTTGAAATATAAACCTGTGTGTGCCTGAGTGTTGTGTGTCTGCTTCCAGATGAATGGGTTATGGATCATGCACAAACACTGCACTCCACATTTCCTTACTATGGCAAGCCTGCTGATGTCCTCACCTTGAAATACACCTTTGGGAAAGAAATACCCATATAAGCTCTGTGGCGTGTGCTATAACTGTGTAATGCTATAATATGATGTACCAGTTAGATAGGAGTTCTAATCTCAGATATGGCAAGTGTGTGTGTTTGTGTGTGTGTGTGTGTGTGTGTGTGTGTGTGTGTGTGTGTGTGTGTGTGTGTGTGTGTGTGTGTGTGTGTTTGTGCAGGGACCAATGCTTTTGATGCCATTCACACTCACTACATTTTCAAATTTCCTACTTTGGCAGGGCTGCTAATGTTATTCACTTTGAAATACACTTTTGGGGAAGATGCTCCCCATCTATAAAAGGAAGTCAATGTGGTGACCCCCTGCCATAAACATACTGTACAACAAAAGGAAGAAACTGTTGCAGAAATGGGGGAATTTCCTGGATGCAAAATACTCTCTTACCAGCCTCAGAAAGAAGCTGACATCCCAAATAACATCCATCAAAGCTAGTTATGGACATAATATAGCCAAGAATGCCAAAGGTAACTGCAAGCCATTCCATAGCTATGTCAGGAATCTAAATGGCAATGCTCAGATCTGCTCTGAGATACAACAGGATGGTATTAAATATACTGCTTCTAAGGATAATGCCAATATCCTAGCAGATCAATTCAGTGCCAACTACACCCCCTTCCACTCCCAAAAGGACCCATCTCAACACTGAAAGAATGCCAGGTTCCAGTAATAATGGCCACACAGGTAAAACACACACTCTCCAGAGCTGAAAAAACAGCAACCATGGGACCAGTCAACATCCTGGGCTTTGTACTACATAAACTACAAAATGAACTGGCACCTCACCTATGTGCCATGTCTAATTATAGCCACACCTCATGCTTCATTCCCACTGTGTGGTGCACAGCTACATTTATCCAGATCTACAAGGGGAGATCCACCTTGGATCCTGGGAACTACAGCCCCAGCAGTATGACGTGCCTGATCTGCAAGGCCATGGAATGTATTATCATGGAAATTAAAACAAACACATTGGCAACCTGCAAACTCTGGACTCCAATCAGGTTGGGTTTGTGAGGAGCTGATCGTGTCACCTCAACCTGATTGACAACTTTGAATCAGTCTACAGAGCTGTGGATGAATGTATGGTGGTTCACACAGCCTATCCGGACCTTGCCAAGGCCTTTGATGCCATCCCCCAGTCTGGAATCATATATAAATATACCAAGCTGGCCATTAATCCCTATGTCACCCAATGGGCTGCCAACTGATGTACTAACAGAACTCATACTGTAAATGTAGGTGACACCAACTCCAGCACCAGACAAGTGACAGTTGGACTACCTCAGGGTTCAGTCCTGAGACCACCCTTGTTTAGCATCTACTGCACTGAAGTACAGGCCAACACTAAGGGACTATGACAAACAAAGGTCGCAGATGACTGCACACTGGGAGCCAACACTGAATCCTCACATGATGTGGATATTCTACAGAAGAGCCTTACAGAAAGAGATGATTGGTGCCTGAGCCATGGCCTCAAGATCAATGCCAAGAAATGTATAGTTATCCCCTTTGGGAAGGGGCATGTACCTGTGAAGTACCACATAGGTGGCAGTAAACTAAACACCTAAAGTGTGATAAGAGATGTAAGGACACAGGTGGACAGTGGTCTCACCTTTGATAACCACATCACCACAACAGTCAGGAAATACACCTATGTGGCACACCTCATCACTAAGGCCTTTACATCTAGGAAAAAGAGACCATCATCCCACTGTAGTCATCTCTCAGTAGACCCAGTACAGACTACAATGGCCTGTTATGTATGTACCTCACAAGACACCTGCAACAACTAGAAAGGCTGCAGACATACCTCACTAAAAGAATCACAGGCCTAAACCAGATGCCCTATGCTGACCATCTGAAAATCATCCAGCTATTTTCTGTCACATATTGTGTACTCAGAGGAGATCTCTGCTTAACATACAATGCCATGTCAAACCCACAGCTGTTGGACATGCTGCACTTAAATAATTCCAAACCCTCACAGCCACATGCCCCAGGAATCCAAACCTTGTCAGCACAATGAACAATACATGCTGGAGGGATGTGTTCCTGACCCAGAGACTCCCCAAACTCTGGAATAGACTGCCCATACATGTCAAGCAGAGTGCCTGTTTGGCCTTCTTCAATAGAAACCTGGATGATTGGATGAGAGATAGGAAATTGACCCCGGGGATCATGTCAGTTGCCCTGCTAGACAGGGGTCCAGGGAAGTAAATATTGTGGGAAGACATAGCCAGGGAATTGTCATGGCTAGGCTTGTATAGGCCATAGGGCTGCTAGCCTAGTACCAACCTATGGGCCTATGAACCTATGACCTACACTTTCCATTGCCCAACCTTGGCAAGGCTGCTGATGTCATTTACTTTGAAATACACCTTTGGGGAAGGAGTAGCCCAGTAAGCTCCGTGGTACATGCTGTAACTGCGTAATGCTATAGTGTGATCTACTAGTTAGATAGGAGTTCTAATCCCAGACATGGTGACTGTAAAAATTTGTGTGTTTGTTTGTCTGAGTAGGGATCGATGCTTTTGAGGCCATTCACAGTCACTACAACTTCCATTGCCCTACTTTGGCATGCCTGCTGATGTCATTCATTTTGAAATGCACCTTTGGGGAAGGAGTAGCCCAATAATCTCAGTGGTGTGTGCTATAACTGCATAATGTTGTAGTGTGATGTATTAGTTAGGTAGGAGCTTTAATACCAGACATGGCAACTGTAAAATTTGTGTGTTTGTCTGTGTAGGGATCAATGCTTTTGAGGCCATTCACAGTCAACTTCCATTGCCCTGCTTTGGCAAGCCTGCTGATGTCATTCACTTTGAAATACACTTTTGGGGAATAAGTAACCCACTAATCTCTGTGGCATGTGCTGTAACTGTGTAATGCTGTAGTGTGATGTACTAGTTAGGTAAGTGTGCTAATCTGAGAATTGGTGTGTGTGTGTATGTGTGTGTGTGTGTGTGTGTGTGTGTGTGTGTGTGTGTGTGTGTGTGTGTGTGTGTGCATGTGTGTGTGTATGTGTTTGTCATACATACCTTCTGTTGAGGTAGCTGTGAGTGTGTAATAACAGGACTCATTGTGGAGTGGGTTTTGCAAATTTCTTATATGGTGGGCCTATTATATGTTACAATGTCCACCTTACAAGGATAAAAGATGTCAAACAGCAGAGATGCTGGTATAGACAATCCATACCCCTACATGTGACATCATTTTTTGGGGAACAATATAGGCAACCCTTGTATTACCCAGGGAACACTCTCCACCCATGTCTCATACACAAACACACTCGGCTAGGCAACAACCACTATGTTGGTAGTTCCCTGCATATTGCCCACAGATAGTAACCATGGTGTAATTGCAGTGGATTACAGAGGACATAGCACCCTGTCCCATCCCTACAATAGGCAAATCATTGCATACGGTGCTCCTTCGCTATGTTCCCCACTGGATGCCTGCAACAAATGTAGAGCTAGCAAATGTAACCCACAAAGGACATACCATAACTTATACACATGCCCTGTATGGACAGATGCCACTGACACCCGGGAATACCTGTATCATGCTGTCAGTGTAAGTGCAGGGTCAACCTGGTGTCCATTGCCAGTTTTCACCACATGAGGTTAGAAATAGCACATCTGATGATAATCTGTCTACACAACATGCCCCAGACACCCCAGGCACAGTACCACGTCACAGAACATACATGTGGGACATGTGCACCTCCCAGACACCGTCCATGTTATGGAATATAGAACACATACATGGCAAGCATTGCACAGCACTGGCCACCCACAATAGTAACCCAGATGACTGGATGGTGAATACAATAACCACCTGTGTGGGCCAATCCAGACACTACACCCCTGAGCCACACTGCAGACCATTGTCATGTGGCCTGATGCCAAGGTAAACCCTTTACCTAGCCTTGTAAAGCCTTCTGGCACAGTCACCCACTACACACCTGTGAAGCAATGCACCCATGCATGTCAGTACTGGCAAACCTGTGTCTGTGTGTGTGGAGTATAATGATGTGGATACCATTCACACTCACTGCACCTCCCATTGGCCTACTGAAGCATGCATTCTGATGTCAGACACCTTGACATACCCTTTGCCCATATATCATCCTGATAACCCTGGTGGTGCATCTGATACCTGCATATTACTGTATTGTGGCAAACTAGCTAGTTAGGAAGTCTAAGCCTGACCCTGCCAACTGTGATAATGTGTGTGAGTCCCTGAGAGATTGTGGCTGTGTCGACCTTGATACCCGTTCTTGTGGACAGGCACATGTCCTACATCTACCTTAGCTCTTCTTTATCACTGTTGCTGATGTCACTCACCATCAAATATACTTCTGGGCAGCTCCCCAATATGTAAGCTCTGTGGTGCATGCAATAACTGCAAAAACATGTAATAGCAATACATAGTCCAGCAGGGGGTTGAAACCCGATACTGGTAATTGTATGACACAAACATGCTTAAGGTTTACTCTCCCACCCCCTCCCTGTCTTACTTTGTCTCTGTCTGTCTCTCTCACTCCCTCTCAGGTGGATGTGGAGAAGTACACCTGCTTTGCTATGCTCATGATAAGCTGATGGCCTCTGCATGAATTGCAGTCCCACTAGCTGATTGCATGTGGAACAGCTGTGGTAACATTCCTATAGCCAATTGCATGGAAACACACTCCTATAACTAAGAACATCATGTGAGTGTTGGCCCTTTTCATTCACTGTGAGCAGGACTTCATGTTGGTGTTTGCCAAACAGCATCACAGATGGTAGTGGGATATACCTCTGACAACATACACGGTGGAGACAGACCAAGAAACAGGATGAGGATGTTCCAGACATGACTGCAGAATGTAAGTGTTGCTCCTCTGCATTTGGAGTAATGTTGGTTTAAGAGGGTTTGTGTGGATATGGCTGGTCTACATGATTTAATACCTGTCATGACAGTGTTATGTGTTTGAGGAAACTCCCACCTGGTGGGTTATCTGCAGACTGGCCAGTGTTTGGAGTCTTATGTGACACGTGTTACTCACAGATTATCTATCTTAGAACTGCAGAATCATAGTCTGAGGATTGCAGTCAGTAAATGGCGACAACCATAAGAGTTACTGACTTCATATCCCTCATAGGACATATGTCACAACAAACCCTGTTACAACAGTATATGTATGAGGTTATCACACCAACATGTCAATATTGGCCCTGTGTTTATGCCTCCAGCCACGTCTGTCAACCTTTGTACATATGTCATGCAGTAAGAGGTGCATATGTTCTGTACACCATTGTTTATTGACATCATACCTGGTAACAAGCCAGTGAGATATCAGACTGCTAGACATGTTATGTATAGTAGGGATTATATTTGAGGAAATAACCTCGGCATTCTGTGGTTGTGTATACAGTAGTGAGGTCTGTGTACTTATGGTGATTGTCGACAGTATGTGTATTGCGAATAATTACCTTGGCCTGTGTACAGACTGTGGTAGATGTCATTGTTTTTGGTACTGTTCTATCTGATGTTACATGCTGCTCCAGTGTATGGTACCCTATTGGCTTACATGTTTGTAGGGCAAAACACACGCATGTCCCATACCACAGACAGGCATCGGACCACAATGTGTTGTGGCCCAGCATATGTAGGGATAGTTTGTGAGTGGCACATATGAGGATGGTGTTGATCAGACAGTCCATATACTGTAATATTAAGCTTGCTTACCATATGTGGCTGTGGCTGTGTTCACATTGGTTAGGGGTATGCACTTTCAGACAGGTGTCTGCTACTCTGTGCTGTAACTTGCCTGTAGAGCCTGCTATATTTGCAGGTACATGTGTATTCCCCCCATAAGAAATGTAGGCCAGTGTTGTGGCAGTCTGCCTGTAGTTTGCACAGTGCTTTGTTACATGCCTAGCAGCTTAGTGTAATTACTCAGTGTGATGTTATGTCCAGATATTTGCCAGATGTACTGCTTCCGGGCCACCATAACTGTCATGTATTTCTGACAAAGCAGTGGGATGCTGTACAGATGTATGTCACTAACTAGTGGGTAGTATGTAGCCATGTGACCTCTGCACCACTGGTTATTATGTGTCAGGACAGACAGGAGTGTGTGAATACATAAACTCTGTGGGCATATGTAGTCCAGTATTTATGTGATATACCCATTTACATGGCTGTTAACATCCAAATTGTCAGGCTTGGTCCACATGTCTTGCTCTAAAGGGATATGTGTATACCTCTGGACTGACCAGACTGTGCCAGACAGTCCACATTTATTGGTCATATCTCAGCTGTAGTCCACAGGATCATTACTATGATATCAGTGGTACTGTACTATTATGACCTTAAGATGTCTTTCAGTAACTGATGGCGTACATGTCAATAGCAGATGTGTCCTCCCACACACAACATTTCTGTTAAGACAATCCCTGTTACAGTAGCAACAGTCTACATACATACCTGCAATACATACATGACATTACCTTGCACTCAGAGGTTGAGACTATTGGTGCTGAGGTATGACTCCACTCAATGTTCTGGACATATTGTAAACATATATGTATATAGATATATACATATTTATTCATATATCTCTGTAGATATATACACATATACATATCTACATACATACATGTATATATATATATATATATATATATATATATATATATATATATATATACATACACACACACACACACACACACACACACACACACACACACACACACATATATATATATATATATATATATATATACACACATATACACATCTATATACGTCTAAACATATATATATATATATATATATATATATATAGATCTATATGCACGTATAGTTATAGATATCTACATATATATCGACATAATTATATATATATATATATATATATATATATATATATATATATATATATATATATATATATATATATATATATATATATATATATAGAAAGAGAGAGAGAGAGAGATTTATATATGGCCATATATATGATGTGCTATACAGATGTATATAAATACATATATATGAATATATACGTGTATGTACATGTACACATATATCTACATATGTATATGTATATATCCATATCCTTGTCATATGTAAACATTCCTGTTGTGTATACCTTCCCAGATGTATCACACCGTATGTATTTGATATGTGTATATTTAGATATAACAACATATGTGATGCAACAATAATATCACTAACAAGTACTAAACAATTGTTGAAGTCACAGCAATTGTTCCATACTATTCAATATGTGTACTGACAGATATACTGGAAAAACAACAACTGTCGTCACAGCTGTTGTGGTGTAGTGGTTAACTGCTTTGACTATAGTGTTCAGGGTCCTGGGTTCAAGACCTGCAGGGGCTGTTTATTTTGTTGCTGGGCAGATCAAGGGCTGCTGATACACAATGGTTAAGGCAGTTTTGAGCAACTTTAAGCACATTTTCACGGGTTTGCATGAAGCTAAGCGGTGCTAAGGTATGGTTAAACATACGGGCACTTACACCTTGTAGGCTTCGCTTACCAGTAAGCAAATGTGCTTAGCTGTTATATTTCAACAATACTGACACCTGCTAAGCATGGCTCAGCCCTGGTAACCAGTGCTCACATTCCAGTCTGATAACATAGCAGGATAATAACATCTGTAATAAGTGTATATAATACCATGTACATAAAATGCATCTATATGCTGTCATTACAGTAGCAAGGGGTGTGAGGCTCCTGTCTGGGAGACTTGAATATATATGGCTTGTACAACACTCTTATCCATGTGAATGTGTTACGTACATGGGTAGTATCCCAGGTTATATGCAGTCAAACTGGCATGTAGTGTATCATTACATTACTACTGTTGACAGTGCTTTCCCAAATAAGCGTAGATTGGTAATTGTAGTACTGGAAACAAACACCCCTGCATGCAGAGATGGACTCTGAGTCCTCACTGTCATGTTCCTGGTGTGTGAGCTGTGTCTCATTAAATATTTCCTACTGGATAATGATCTGACATGTGGAAAATAATTGTACACTACTATGTGTATAGCAAGTCAGTGAGGGCTTCCATCATGTAGTAATGGCATATCTATCGGTCTCCGACATCTGTCTGTCAGCACATTCATCCTAATGCATAGCTAGTTGGTGAGCTGATGTCTGTCAGTCTCTGTACATATGTGCAGATGTCAGGTATCCATCTTGGATACGTACAGGCAATCTATGCTTGACTGGCACTGACATGTCTACCCAGCTGTGTTATAAATGCCACAGATAGGACTAAACACCCTGTACACACTACATGCCATGAATACCTCATCTACACTACCACAGTCAACAGAACATGCTTGGATACAGGTCTCCAAGACAGACACTAACCATGTTATGTAATACATGTTGCATACATGTCAACTGGAGCACCTCACCGTCCATCTGCAGGAGGTACCCAGAGGATTGGCTGATGCATGTCACTCTGACCCTGAGGGTCACCACAGTGGTGTTTGTTGATAGATGGCCTGCTGGCACATGGCAGGTGGCATGATACCACTGTACACACATCCCCTACACTTCCCATCTCTCCATGGACAATAGCCTGGTACACACCTATGAACACCTGCACCAATGCACCCCAGGGCTGACAAATGTGTATGTCTGCATTACTGAGAATATCAGTGTCTGTGTGTTTGTAGACCTGTAGTTGGGAATACTCTGAGGCACTTCACACTCACAGCACCACCCATTGTCAAAGCTAGGTGTGGCTGCTGCTGTACCAGACATCACATGTACCTTGTTACACTTCTCTCCCTAAGGGCTACCTGGGCTTTGCATTACCAGCACAACACTGTTGTACAAATGGGTTGATAGGCATGGGATACCCACTGAGTTCTGGCAAGTGTGTGCATGTGTGCATGTGTGTATGTATGTAGGGTATAGCATTTCGAGGCCACATACTCCTATTACAATATGCATTGCCACACAGTATTAGGGATAGTGATGTTGCTACCTATAAGAGAGGCATGACAATGCATCACCCTACTATGCTTGTGGCATGTGCATTAGATGCATATCCCTGTAGTAGCACTCTTGGGATGGATAAGGGGTTGTATTGCAGTCATGGTCAATGTGTGATGGTGGGTATGTCAATGTGTCATCATGGATTCCAGTGCATACAATATCCACAGTGGGGTGTGGGTGCTGGGTATACTGTCATTACACCATGGTACCCCTGGTACATGTCCCATGTACCACTGTATGATGACCACTGCCACCATCAACCATACAGATAACTGATAACACTATCCAGCCCAATTATGCATGTGATGTGTGCAACCTACCTGTAACACAATGGACACACTGACAAGATATCACTGATAGGCCCAGGTCTCTCAGATGTGTGTCTGACTGTTATGTGTTTTTCAATGTGTATATGATGGTATGTCACACTATGCATTGTCCATATGCAACCATTACATCCCCCCATTACCATACTGTACATGCTTGCAGATGTTCTGCATGCAACCTGGAACACACCTCATCCTAAAAGCTGTGTGGTGTGTGCAATTAAAGCCACACACATCAGTAGCACTACATACCTAGGTAGGGGTCTACTCCCAGTGTTGCCAAGTAAGAATGTGTGTGTATGTGGAGGGATCTACTTCAGGTTGCAGAATATACATGGCCCAGGGGGTCATCTGTCCAAGAAATGTGTGACATTTGCTAACATGTCACAGGTATTGTCCTGTGGACATACATTCCATCACAACTACTGTTAGCTGTGTGTATAGCCTCTTCCCCACTGTATAGGTGTGCATCGATACTGGGGTTGGTATATATAGCTGGGTGTGGCTATTGTGGATACAGCCAACATCGTTGAGGTTACTGTTGAGTGTATCCCCCTGGGTAGCTGGCCATAATACTGTACAGTCCATGTTAACAGGTTAGGTATTTGTCTATCACACTGTGTGTGGCTCTACAGCACCTCTCACCCTCCAAAGGGTAAAGGTGTGCCACCCATACCAGTACACATATGTTTACTGTGTTGAGGATTGCACTACATTGGGGAATGGGACATATACCTTGCCGGTACCATCATCAATGACATTAAACTAGCGGGCTGCTTATTCCACAATGTGTTGTTCTGCATAATCTGGCTTGTTGGAATTACATAGGCTACAATGGGTTCCTTGCACAGGTGCATACATCCATGTGTACAGCATTCTCTGTGTAGTGCATCAACACCTAAGCCTCTGTGTGTGTTATACACAAACATGTGGTGTGTACCACCCAGTACAACCACCATTGTCCACTGTAGAAGGGCTGCTAACAGCAGCCGCCGTGCACTCATCTGTATCACCACCCCCAGACCTATTGGCCATGTGGCACAGGCAGTAACTGTTATACAGACCTGTGACATGTGTCCACCTGTACCCAGGATATGGCACAGCCAAGATATCAACACAGTGCCATACCCTTTGTGAAATATGACAGCAGGCCATCCTCCTGCTGACACATGGCCACCTACAACACAAATGGATAACGTTATGGAGACCACAATCACTCAGTGTTAATAACAGCTATAATTCATCATGGCTGGACAGCTACACTACCTGACATGTAAGCATTAAATGTTACTGCTGACAACATGTTACACAGCAGTACATTGGTACACTGTAGTACAGTCACCATGTGCATCAAAACCATATTAGCCTGTCCCTGCATTGATGTTATGAATGACAGGGATGTGGCACTGGTATTATCATATGTACAGGGTATGTTGTTGGTTTGCCAGAGACCTAGGATGGGCCATACATTTGACACCATGTGTGTGAGTGAGGGGTTTAAATTACTGATATGGCCATGATGATGTGGTGTGTGTAGGTATGGGGTTGCCCTAGGTGTGTTTGTATTGTGTGTGAATATGCATGCACACAGTTCTGCCATGTGGCTGCCCTATACAGGTGTTTGTTGGTCAGCCACAGACCATACCTGGCAGGGTGTGCAGTTCACTGCCACCAGCCACGGACATGAGAACTTTGCCTGCCAGGGGTTCCACGGGTACATCCAGGTACAAGCCTCGATATGCTACTCTCCCATGATGATGATATATGTCTGCTGGAACCAGGTCCCTCCTGGGACTGGCCAGGGCCACGTGCATGTGTCCTGCTGTGGTGTGGTGTGGTGTAGACAGCACCCCCCTGCAGTGCTGGGGCTGGTACTGCCACTACCTGAGTGGCTTGGTGTCCTTGCATGTCCATGTTAACCTCCAGATATTGGTGTTGCTGGCCTATGTCCAAATGGCCGTCACAACACTCCCACCACATGCTCTAGCACAGACAATCCACAGTCGAGGAGTCCCACCATCTCACCCCACCTTCTATCCATGACCTTTGTAAAATAATGGAGGGCACCTGCAAGATCACGTATGTTGTCACTTACAGCTGAAAGAGCAGCCCTCTGCAACCTCAGACCCTGTCTGGTGTACCATTCCATACGTACCTGCACCTCCATGACAGCCTGAAACATGAATCTGGTGGTACCAGATGTGGCACTTCTGCCAGGGACACAATGACCAACAGCCCTCCCTTGAGCACCCCTGTACATCTTCCTATGTAGTACCCTGCTGGATATCCGGCTATGGCTGCTGTGTCCAGACACAGCAGCCATAGATACCACACTATCCTGTGCACTGCCACCAACCACCAACCGTCCCTCTGCTATGGCCACTGACGATGGGGTATCTATAGGCACTGTGACTGTATGCAGGGATGGGGTGGATAAAAGGGGGATGTCAAATGATGGTGCAGTTTCAGCCTCTGACAACCTTGCCTGTGCCTCAACACACCTATCATCATTTTCAGTGTCTGTATGGACACCAACATCAGATTGCCAGCAGGAGGGACCCTGACCCACCTCACCACCTGTGAGGGGAAAACAAGAAATGCACATTAAGTCCTGCACATCATTGCTTAACAGTGCACACATACACACACATACACACACACACACACACACACACACACACACACACACACACACACACACACACACACACACACACACACACACACCCTGACATTCCACCATAATACCTACCTGTCCCTGAGTTTACAGACTGTCCCAAGTTTATTCTCTTAAGTTACCCATCCTGCATCACACTTGAAAACCTACACTCATTAATACCAATCATTAGCATATCATTCTTTTAATTGCCTAGACAAGTGATCACAAAACATGACCCATTACTCCATTATTTCTTTGACTTGATTGGACTCAGTTTTACAAGGACTCACTGCTGTCATCCAGTGTTCACCCTGGGTTTGTCCAGACATTGTGAGCATGGCCCCCATATGTTAGGGGCTACTGCAGTCACTCAATAATGTCACGCACTGGAGTGTCAGACAAAACTATTGCTCAGTAGATGCAAGATCTGTTGCTCGATTACCTTGTTATGTGGAGAAGAGTAATATTTGGATACACTCAGTGGTGTTGTCTAGTAATTCCCCAATGCATCTGTAGTGCTGCATACATGGGTATTCTTTCACCTTTCTGCTGATTGCAATTATGACAGTATATCTGATGTCTTGTTTCCCTCCCAATGCATGTTCCATGCTACAGACCTTATTATACTATCAGCTGTCCTGAGATTACATATCAAACAAGTATTCCTGGTGCCTCATGTGTCAGTCCATGTCCATGTACTGCACGATTTCATAGGAAAGTCGAGACATATGAACAACCCCAGAATCACACGTGCATACATGGACACACACACACACAAACACACACACATACACACACACACACATCCTACATACATCAACCCCCTTCCACTCCACCAGATTGCACTTACAGACAAAATAACCTCCTCCCACCTCCACACACACACACACTTACAGGTGAGGTTGCATGAAGATATTACATGCAGACCTCCCATTACCCATCTGTCGACATGCATAACATATGGTACTCAACAGCATGCAGTGCAGCTATAGTCAATCCATGCTAGCAACAGTATACACGTGTGTGTGATGCATGGGCTGTGTTAGTAGGTGATGCCCCTTCCCTGGGAAACACTGTACCCATGTACACAGTATTGCTGTGCACCTGTTCAGCACCCTGCAATGTACTGTGCACCATACCTCACAGGTGTACACACCATTGCTGAATGTGTATTAGAGTGTCAGTTATGTCTACTCTGCTGCTCACAGCCCCTACATGTTTGTCCGACACATACTTGACATGATATGTGGACAGATGTCATTTGTGAATGCCTGATGTCTGATTTACAGATGTCATCTTCAACAGTGCATGTATAATCAATACGATACAATTACACTGACAACCGTCAAACCTTACTCTGGCTATGGGGAGTGTACACACCCTTATTGATATGACGCCCTCTTCCTTGATATGCCATGGGATCATATTACTGCATATATTAACATTACATGAGCCTGATATGTGACGTATGTCCTGTACAATCAAATGCAGTGTCAAACAAATGTGTTAGCTGTGCTGATGCTGATTGAGATGCATACACTTCGTGGGTGCATATGTGTGCACGCCCTTATCATGATTTTTTTTTGCACCTACTGCTATGTGTACTACAGCAGTCACTATTCCTGGCAGGGGTATACTAGCACAGGCCATCTGCATTTGCCAGTATTTGGTCAGTCTGCCCTACACATGTCCCCCAACTCTGCATGATTGCAAGGTCAACTCATGTGCGCATCCCTTGGAGCTCACACACTGCTGACACTATTGCTGTGGAGTTAGGGTTATGTCTGCCACAGTTCCTGACCCTGACTGTGTGCAAATACAGCCATATGTAGCATCCTTTGGATCCCTGCTGCAGTTCACTGTTGTGTCATGATGATACCCCCTCCCCACCTTCAGCCTTTTTGCAGATGCTTGACAACTATGGCCTACACATGTGTGTCAATTTGCAGTGTCCCAAACACTGAACACCCTGTGTAACAGCCTAGTCCCAGCTAATGAATGGCAAACATACAGGTGTACACTGGCACTGGCATGGTGCAAATGGGGATTTTGAACCTGAGGTGGGGTGAGGTGCTGGTTGTGCAGAGGAAGGATTACAGTTTAATTTAACTGATTCCAGTCAACTATCGGGACAACTCACACTACTAGTTCAGCTTCTTACCCCGTTGGCTCATGGTGTTCAAGCTCTCCTTGCTGAACAACGGGAGATTTTAAAGTTGCTTTCCACGAAGTCTGTGGGTTCTGTTTCACGGGATGGTCCAAATGGACAGGGTCGCTCTTTGGATATACCAGATGGTACGGAACCCAGTAATTTTCTCAATACTCCAGCGTTGCTTCGGGATTCTGGCGAGGCTGCTCCCATTGCTTCCAGTCCTAAAGACCAGGGACTTGTAGCACCTCCTGCTTCTACCTTCAATGAATGGGTGAACCGCAAATCCAATTTTCAGTTTGCTGAGCACAACGATAGTAATGCAGAGGGGACTTCCTCCTTTTCTGACAGTATGCGGAAACTTGAACATGCCTTATACAGGTACAAAATTCTTTAACTTGATAATCTCTATTTGAAAGAATGTCTTCAAAAACATATTGTTCCTAAAGGATTAAGGGTTCACAAATACCCTAACCATGTTGTAACCGGTAGTGACTTCCATACTGATTTGATTCAAGTGTTTGATGAATGCGGGTTTGGCATTGTCAAGGCTATTATCAAGAGAAATGACATTGAAATTAAGGGTTTGCAAAAAGATATTTCTAAGTTGAATGAAAATGTAACCTCTGATTTAATGTTTACTATTGATGTTGAGAAGCAAAAATACTATGATCTAAGAAAACAAATAGACAAACAATGTGATATTGTATTGAAACGTAAATATAGGAAGTTGAACAGAGATATTAAGGAATATCAGGAGGGCAGGAAATACCCTAATCCACCCCAGGTTAGGGGTGGGTTTCTACCCCTACAGGCCCCTAGGGATTTTACAGGTGTTCAGGAATTCCAGTCTCCTGTTCAAGAGCCCTTTTCTCCTCCCCCACCCTTTCATCCTGCTGATGAGGCAACTGATGATTTTTTTACCCAGGAGATCAGAACGCCTCAGCAAACAATCATACAATCAACAGACGGACCAACATTTTTTGGGACCTCTACCCCCTCGTCAGGTGGGAGGGGTGCAAACCAGAGGGTGGAGGAGGAGCAACAAGCAGGATTGGTAAATCCTGGGCTTATTGAGGTCACTGTTATTGGTGATTATTCCATGCATACATTGAACGGTTACCATATATACAACTACAGTAATGCCGTCATCACTGAGACATGGTTTTCACTGTTTACCAAGGACTTCAAATTTGTCCCTAGTAGGGGTAGTAGTTTAGTCAACACAATTTTGGACGTAAAACTTTTTATACGCAAACTGAATTTACAGAATCTGTTTGGGTCTACCAACATGGGGCAGGGTCTTATGCTTAGGAAATCTAGTACCTACAATCCCCCTCTACATTTGCAATTAAGGAACTTGGAAAACAGGATTGAACAACAGATATGTGGTAGTAAGAGTAAGACCCAACGCATTTCCAACCTTAATCAGGCTGAAACTTCTCTCCTGACTGAACTTAGTACTGACCCATCGGTCAGAGTTATGGAACCTGACAAAGGCGGCGGTACTGTCATTATGCATCAAATACTATATGAAGCCAAAATGTATAGTTTATTACAGGACACTAAAAAATATACTACTACTTCATTAAACGAGGTGCACATCTCATACAAAAAATTGACCTGGCTATCAAAGACCTCTTGGACCAAGAAATTATTGAATTTGAACTCTATTCATATTTGGAGAACCCCCATCCCAAAATACCTACTGTTTTTGGTGTGCCCAAAATCCACAAAAATGTGCATGATCCCCCCCTTAGACCTATAGTAGCTGCTCAGGGTTCCAAAACTCACAATCTTTCCAAATGTTTGGATTGGAAATTAAAACAGCTATGGGGGAGACAGGAACAGTTACTTAAGGATTCTTGGCAATTTTTACGGGGCATAACCAATGACCTATAAAGGCCTGACCTAATTTTTGTTACCATTGACGTGGTGGATCTGTTTTCAGTGATTCCACACACGACAGCTCTGAACTGGATGGAGGAGTCTCTCTGGGAGTGTAAGGGGGTCACTAACAACGATGTCCATTTGATCCTTGAATTATTGGGTTTGGTTCTGAATAACAACTACATCTACTTTTGTGGAGAGTATTTCCAGCAGATATCAGGTGTCTCCATGGGAGCAAATTGTGCCCCCACCTATGCTGATATGATTTTGTCAGTTTGGGAGAACAAATTCATCCTCAATTGTGAATTTTCCAAATATTGGATATATTACACCAGGTTCTTGGATGACATATGCATCTTTTGGACAGGTCCGAGGCACAGTATTGCTGACTTTGTCACTTATTTACATTCTACAACAACTTTTTTACAGTTTACATACACTATATCAACAGACCAAGTCAATTATTTAGATGTTACCTTGTCCAAGGAAGTTGATGGCTTCAGTTCATGTGTATATAGGAAACCAAGCTTTTCTAATAGTTACCTACATTATAACAACTCGCATCCTAAATTCCAAAAGAGGTCCATACTTAAGGGCCAGTTTGTTAGGGTTTCCCGTATGACTTCAGATGAATTTAATTTTCAAAAGGAGGGGGACAAGCTTACGTCCCTTTTTGCAGCCATGTAACTTGCAATACTGTGCTATCTTCTCTCCCAACAGACGAGGAAACACAGCACCTAATACATCATAGGCTTCTTCAGAACTCAATCACACATTAAAAATTATAAATAAACTTTCTGTCCTTTCAATTTGTTTTCAATGAACTATCCTATACAAATTCATTCAGCTATACCTCCATAAAAATACACTATACTACAAATATTAACATAAATAAATGCATAATATTCATAACTGATTCTTTATAATTGCCTTCCATTAAAAAAATATCATAAATACATCTCCTAATGTTAACAGTACTAACAAATGCACACACCGTCTGCCTAATAGTAAAAGTGTTGTAAAATCTAATGTAAATATACACTTAAGTTCATATAATGTTAAAATTGATTCTATTAATTACATCATAATTTAATATGAGCTATTACCATATAAAATATGTAAAGCAATTTGCTATTGATGTTTAAAAGTTGTTTAAACATATTGCTTATATTTCATAATAATGTCTTTACAAATTGTGTTTTGATAAATTAATTAATTAATTTATTTCTCCATACTAATAAATAATAATTATTTAATAGTTTTAAAAAAATCTTTTATGTTTACTTATAAAGACATTAAGTAAATCTCAATGTTATAAATGTGTAGTTTATTAAATAAATATTTTAAAAATATTTTAAAATATTTTAAAATACTGTTTTAAAAATGTGTTAAAAAATGTTTTGAGTATCATTTAGTCTTGTTGTGTTTTTAAATATTTTGTTTTCTTTTTTATTAGTATGTATATCAAAAATATTTATTTATATATACAAAAATATTTATTTATATATAAAAAAAAATTTTTGTTTGTATATAAAAAATGTTTTGATTTGTATATAAAAATTATTAATGGGTTGAGATATATTTTGAAAATTAGTGCCAAAATTTATGTAAATTATGAAATACGCGTACACACTAACCCAATAAAGGTTTAATGGCAATAGTATCATTTAATCCTGGTGTTGTAGCAGCGTCTGTATATAATTGCCACCAAATTTCTCTATAACTTAATCGTCCTTTTATGTTACCCCCCTTCCAATCAGATTTAATATGTTCAATGATGGCAAATTTGAAACTGTGTAGATCTCCTTCACTTTCGATGTGTCTATATAGAGCATTGTCACGATCTTTTTCGAATACAGTATAAATGAATATTCTTTTTGAAGGCCCTCTCGGTCTTCCCAACATACATCTAGCAATATAGACCACCAATTCCCTTCACATCTGATTAATGTCTTGTTGATGTTATCTAAAGTAACTTCAGTGTGACTCATAATATATCTACACTGATTGCAATCATTTACCAGTGAATGTATTTTTTACATTAGATGTATTTTTTTCTTTTTTGCCATCACCATTCCAACCCTTATTGTTTGCTGTATACCCACTTTCAAGAATTCTTTTCAAATTGTGACATTTTGTGAACAAACATTGGTTTGTCTCCTAATATTCGTGAATCTCAGAATTTGTTGTGAAAATACCCCAATGTTTGTACATAATGTCTTTCACCATACTAGCAAATGGTGTGTATGGTAAAATTTTGTATTTGTCTGTTGTCTCTGTTACCTCTCCTCCTATCTCATTTGCTGCAATACAGTTTCCTATATCGGGAAAATATTTAGTCTCCCTCTGAGATGTCACATATTGTCTAACATCCTGTAACATGATTCTACTGTATTTCCTGTCTGTAAACATTTTGGTAATGTGTTCAAACTCCAATATCATGTCCTCGTGTCTGGATGTCATTCTGGCTGCTCTAATGAGTTGCCCTTAAAATATTTCTCAACATCTTTTAGGGTGATTACTGTCATATTGTAAATAATCGTTTGAGAATGTATTCTTCCTATGTATTTTAGATTTGAAACCTTTAGCATCTTTCAAACCTTCCTTAGTTCGTAGGTGAATTTCAAAATTCACTACTGTTGTTGATGAAAAATTCATCCTTATTTCTTTTCCACAAGATATAAATGTCGTCCAAAAATCTTGTGTAGTGGGAAATATGGGTGAAATATTTACTCTTAAATAAAATTTCATCTTCCCCAAACAAAACAAACAAGGTTTGCATAAAAAGGGGCACTGGCACCCCCCATTGCACCCCCTTGCTTTGTTTATAATACTCACCCTCAAACGATATAAAGTTGTTTTCCAAAACTAAGGACATGCAATCCATAATAAGACAAATTTTGTCCCAATCAAATTTAGTGTATTTTCTAATACTTTCACAAAACATTTGCAAACCTTCAACATTGGGTATACACGAAAACAAATCAAATAGTCACATAAATCAAATCACTTGTAATATTATCTATTGGGTATTTTCTTAAAAATCCCAGGAGTCTTTCAATAAATGGGGGATACTTTTGTATATGTCTTTTAACCATACATCTACTAATTTGCCTAATGGAAATGTTTTAGATTTTGTGCCTGACACAATAGGTCTAAATGGAGGGTTGATAGGGTCTTTATGTATTTTAGGTATGCCTACAAAGGTCGCAGTAATTGGGTATGACACCTTAAAAAGTTATATAAATCATTGTTGATTCGATTATCAATCCAGAACTCTTCCAAATATGAGCTAATCCTCTGGTAGGCAATATTTATTTCATTCAATGAAAAAATGGCATGAATTTTGGACAAGTACTCCAATTGATCATATATAACTATCTTGTCAGGCTTCATGATGCGTATGTTTTTGTTTTCCCTCAAATTGTTTAACTCCTTTCTCTCTTCCTTAGACAAATTGTCCCTCACTTTAGTATTTTTCACTGTGTCCGTTAACTTGCAAATGTCTCTTTGTACCTGTTTTTCAAAAAGCTCGACAACAGTGTTCATGTATGGAACAAAAGTGCTTTTAGGTTTTAACATATAACTATCCCCCTCTATACTAGGTTTATTTTTCTTGTTATTCTGAAACATGATAGATAAATTTAATTTGCGGGTGAATAGTTTAGTTTCTATCAAATGGTCAACTAAACCAAATTTCGGGGTGGGAATGAATTTCATACCCCTGGATAAGAGTTTGTAATGAACCTCTTCCACCTTAAAGTTGGTAAAATTGTAAATTTTAAAGTCACTGAGTTCATTCATTTTGTAATTGTAGTCAGAATTATTCATTCCTATAATCACTTCACTGTCATTTGTGTTGTTGGATATCAATTCCATTTGTTCCCCTTGTAATGTTCTGATCTCACATTCTGGGGGTAATAATTTCTCCTCCCCTTGAATTCTACTTTCTTCCAATACTTTCTTCAAATAATAAATATTTATTATTTGATGAATGGAATAACTTATATTGCAAACAGTTTTCAATTGTGGAAAAGAAATCTAAAACTATACATGAAAGGAAGTGCAAAAAAATCAATAGAGACATTACACAGTATAGGGACAAAAGGGTATACAAATGGAATAATGAAAGGGGTAATAGAACAAAAGGGCCTAATGAACACGAGGATTGGTTCTATAGACAACAGAGTGGGAACAAGGTAGTAGGGGGGGAATATGGAGAGGAGAGAAAACACGAATGGTATGATGAAGATGAGGGACATAAACAAAATTTTCGGAGGAATTGGAACCCACAGTATTGGAAGAAAGTAGAATTCAAGGGGAGGAGAAATTATTACCCCCAGAATGTGAGATCAGAACATTACAAGGGGAACAAATGGAATTGATATCCAACAACACAAATGACAGTGAAGTGATTATAGGAATGAATAATTCTGACTACAATTACAAAATGAATGAACTCAGTGACTTTAAAATTTATAATTTTACCAACTTTAAGGTGGAAGAGGTTCATTACAAACTCTTATCCAGGGGTATGAAATTCATTCCCACCCCGAAATTTGGTTTAGTTGACCATTTGATAGAAACTAAACTATTCACCCGCAAATTAAATTTATCTATCATGTTTCAGAATAACAAGAAAAATAAACCTAGTATAGAGGGGGATAGTTATATGTTAAAACCTAAAAGCACTTTTGTTCCATACATGGACACTGTTGTCGAGCTTTTTGAAAAACAGGTACAAAGAGACATTTACAAGTTAACGGACACAGTGAAAAATACTAAAGTGAGGGACAATTTGTCTAAGGAAGAGAGAAAGGAGTTAAACAATTTGAGGGAAAACAAAAACATACGCATCATGAAGCCTGACAAGGGGGGTGGGATAGTTATATATGATCAATTGGAGTACTTGTCCAAAATTCATGCCATTTTGACGGAAACAGGCAATTATACTACGATTTCATTGAATGAAATAAATATTGCCTACCAGAGGATTAGCTCATATTTGGAAGAGTTCTGGATTGATAATCGAATCAACAATGATTTATATAACTTTTTAAAGGTGTCATACCCAATTACTGCGACCTTGGTAGGCATACCTAAAATACATAAAGACCCTATCAACCCTCCATTTAGACCTATTGTGTCAGGCACAAAATCTAAAACATTTCCATTAGGCAAATTAGTAGATGTATGGTTAAAAGACATATACAAAAGTATCCCCCATTTATTGAAAGACTCCTGGGATTTTTTAAGAAAATACCCAATAGATAATATTACAAGTGATTTGATTTATGTGACTATAGACGTCATTGATTTGTTTTCGTGTATACCCAGTGTTGAAGGTTTGCAAATGTTTTGTGAAAGTATTAGAAAATACACTAAATTTGATTGGGACAAAATTTGTCTTATTATGGATTGCATGTCCTTAGTTTTGGAAAACAACTTTATATCGTTTGAGGGTGAGTATTATAAACAAAGCAAGGGAGTGGCAATGGGGTCGGCCAGTGCCCCGATTTATGCAAACCTTGTTATGTTGTATTGGGAAGATGAAATTTTATTTAAGAGTAAATATTTCACCCATATTTCCCACTACACAAGATTTTTGGACGACATTTATATCTTGTGGAAAAGAAATAAGGATGAATTAAACGACTTCTTCACTTTCATCAACAACAGTAGTGAATTTTTGAAATTCACCTACGAATCCAATAAGGAAGGTTTGCCATATTTAGACACAATTGTTTCGAAAGATGCTAAAGGTTTCAAATCTAAAATACATAGGAAGAATACATTCTCAAACGATTATTTACAATATGACAGTAATCACCCTAAAAAGATGTTGAGAAATATTTTTAAGGGGCAACTCATTAGAGCAGCCAGAATGACATCCAGACACGAGGACATGATATTGGAGTTTGAACACATTACCAAAATGTTTACAGACAGGAAATACAGTAGAATCATGTTACAGGATGTTAGACAATATGTGACATCTCAGAGGGAGACTAAATATTTTCCGATATTAGGAACTGTATTGCAAGCAACCAATGAGATAGGAGGTAACCATACAGACAGATACAAAATGGCTTACATTTTACCATACACACCATTTGCTAGTATGGTGAAAGAAATTATGTACAAACATTGGGGTATTTTCACAACAAATTCTGAGATTTCACGAATATTAGGAGACAAACCAATGTTTGTTCACAAAATGTCACACAATTTGAAAAGATTTCTTGAAAGTGGGTATACATCAAACAATAAGGGTTGGAATGGTGATGGCAAAAAAGAAAAAAATACATCTAATGTAAAAAATACATTCACTGGTAAATGTGGCAATTGCAATCAGTGTAGATATATTATGAGTCACACTGAAGTTACTTTAGATAACATCAACAAGACATTAATCAGATGTGAGAAGGGGAATTGCAACACAACGTATGTGGTCTATATTGCTAGATGTGAAATGTGCCCTGCATATTATGTTGGGAAGACCGAGAGGGCCTTCAAAAAAAGAATATACGATCATTTATACTGTATTCGAAAAAAAGATCGTAACAATGCTCTATATAGACACATCGAAAGTGAAGGAGATCTACACAGTTTCAAATTTGCCATCATTGAACATATTAAATCTGATTGGAAGGGGGGTAACATAAAAGGACGATTAAGTTATAGAGAAATTTGGTGGCAATTATATACAGACGCTGCTACAACACCAGGATTAAATGATACTATTGCCATTAAACCTTTATTGGGTTAGTGTGTACGCGTATTTCATAATTTACATAAATTTTGGCACTAATTTTCAAAATATATCTCAACCCATTAATAATTTTTATATACAAATCAAAAAATTTTTTATATACAAACAAAAAATTTTTTTTATATATAAATAAATATTTTTGTATATATAAATAAATATTTTTGATATACATACTAATAAAAAAGAAAACAAAATATTTAAAAACACAACAAGACTAAATGATACTCAAAACATTTTTTAACACATTTTTAAAACAGTATTTTAAAATATTTTTAAAATATTTTTAAAATATTTATTTAATAAACGACACATTTATAACATTGAGATTTACTTAATGTCTTTATAAGTACACATAAAGATTTTTTAAGAAACTATTAAATAATTATTATTTATTAGTATGGAGAAATAAATTAATTAATTAATTTATCAAAACACAATTTGTAAAGACATTATTATGAAATATAAGCAATATGTTTAAACAACTTTTTTAAACATCAATAGCAAATTGCTTTACATATTTTATATGGTAATAGCTCATATTAAATTATGATGTGTAATTAATAGAATCAATTTTAACATTATTTGTTTATATAGCAGCATACAATTTTGCACATTTAGTAACAGCAAGTTATGAACTTAATACACTTTGAGGTCTACAAAAAGTTCATTACCAATAGAGTCCAAATAGTTTTTATATTTAATAGCATTGAATTGTTATATTATTAGCATTGTTTTTAATAAGCATTCACAAACATCACACGAAAACATTACTATTTATTAGTAAGAAGTGTATATTTACATTAGATTTTTACAACACTTTTTACTATTAGGCAGACGGTGTGCATTTGTTAGTACTGTTAACATTAGGAGAATGTATTATGATATATTTTTTAATGGAAGGGCAATTATAAAGAATCAGTTATACGGAATATTATGCATTTATTTATGTTAATATTTGTAGTATAGTGTATTTTTTATGGAGGTATAGCTGAATGAATTTGTATAGGATAGTTCATTGAAAACGAATTGAAAGGGACAGAGGCACTTTAAATTTGAGAGCACTCAGTCAAAATTGGCGCCAAAAAGTTTATTTATAATGGCGCATTTTAATGTGTGATTGAGTTCTGAAGAAGCCTATGATGTATTAGGTGAAAGCGCTTAACTCAATATTTTATGTATATTGTTATTTCAAGCACTTTTGTTTTTAATTAAAGTTCTGGTGGTCGCACAATACTGTGTTTCCTCGTCTGTTGGGAGAGAAGATAGCACAGTATTGCAAGTTACAAGGTTGTTTCCCTCGCAACGTTTTTGTTCAACCTTTTTGCAGCCAGGGGATACCCTATTGCTTTGATTAATTCAGTACGGGAAGAGGTTCAGTCAGCTAGGGGTTCCAGATTTAGTCTTATTTTAGGAAAGAAAAAAACAGTGAATAATGTAGATTCTACCTATAGTCCTCTTACCCCATTTGGTTCCAATCAGGTGTTTGTTACAGAACATAGCCTTGATGTGGGACACATTAGACATATTATTCAAAAGGAATTTAAATCATTTGCGGAATTTACCGATTTGAACAATTTAAAAGATCTGACCTGTAAGTTTGTATATAGAAGGGGTCTTAATATCAAGAGGATATTGGAACACAATACCAACCATAGTACCATTGACCATCACAGGAAAGGCACGTTTCGCTGTGACAGGTGCTCTCAGTGCAAACATGTTATTAATCAGGAACACGTTTATCTGGAGAGCAGGAATAGGAAGATTTGCTCCTACCATTTTTACAATTGTAATTCTACTGGCATAGTTTATTTGGCCATCTGTACATGTTGCCAAGCATTCTATGTCGGCAAGACAGAAAGGCAATTAAAAAGACGCATTTACGAGCACCTTTATGAAATACAGAAACAATGCACTACTAATGCACTTTACAGACATGTTGTCGTATGCGAGTCTGCAGTTTTTAAGTTTTTTGTTTTGGAAGCAGTAACTAAATGCATTAGGGGAGGCCATTGGGCAGCACGACTATCCCACAGGGAAACGTATTGGCAGATTTTGTTGCAAGCCAACAAACCTCCAGGCTTGAACGAATCTATTTCTATTATGCCCTATCTAAAATTAAGGGCAGACCAGTTGTAGGATTTAAACATTTTTATTAACCTGGTCTATGTATTCAAAACAATAATAAAAAATTCTTTTAACATTTTTTGATTTTTAATGGGTATAAAATGTGTATATTTATAGGACCCATTTACAGCAATATATATATATATATATTTATTAACTCTATTTTTACAATTTATTATTGCAAGAAGGTGCAATATTTGTATTAAATGTATAAATGTATGGTTGTTTGTTTATTGCAACATCCAATATATTCATTGGTTTCATATATTTACATTCTTCGTGACTTAAATTGTAACTGTGGTTATTTGGTTTTTATTACAAGACACAGTATATTGTTTTAAACATATTTTTTAATATTCATTTGGCAGCTAAGTGGTTCCTTTTTTAAAAAAATGCTTTGTGGCTAATTATTTAATTATTTTATCAATTAATCAATTTAGCCGTGTATAAAAAACAGGGACACACTGATTGTTTCCATCTGATGAAGTTGCATTGTCGACGAAAACGTTTTACTATTTCTGTGGCGTTAATAAAAGGCTTCCTTGTGGAGTTCGTTGTTGGAGGTGTTTATTACTTCTGCCTTGGTTGTCCCTATCGAGTGGTTGGCTCCTTCTAGGCGGTTGTTCCTGGCCTGTTTGCTGCCTGTTCGTGGATTTTTTGTTACTATCTGTAGGTTTCCAATGTGGTTTTGGTACACCAGTACACTTTGCAACACATGCCTTTTGGGGGCCTTTTCTGTTATGCATACGCTACCTGTAGAGAGGCCTGGCTGATGTTTCCTGTGGTACAACTGTCCCATCTGATTACCCTAATCCATGGGCCACACGTTTGCAGAGTGCAGCCAATTTCTGACATGGGTACTGCACAGCTAATACTTGCTAGACATTCCTGCAACTCCCTCAGTGTTGTGGCATGTTACTAAGCAGACTGCATGACTGGTTTGCTACATGTGACATCAACTGTCTTGGATGGCCATCTGTTTATTTCCTACATTATTCCTGTCCCATACATCCTCGCCACACACATGACTGTTTGCGCTGTTTGACATGGTATATGCAATGGTGAGGTATGGCTACATGTCCAACTCCTGGGTGCTACCTGTTGGGTATGGGGTCCACACCATGGCATGTAAGATGTGTGCAAGCCACGGCTGCCTCTGTTGCAGGTAAGTGGGCACATTTGATGGCCAAACGTCTAGGACAGCAGACCATTTCATGGTGTGACACTGGGGACATGTACTTGCTGGAAGGTGCATTTCCATGACAAATGCATGTGGTCAGTACCTCAATGGCTGCTTCCACTATATTTTATCTGTAGTGTTTACACATGTATGCTTCCAGTGTTTGTGAAGGAATGTATTCCCCATATTTGCTGTCCTAACATACAATTCCATATTACACATTCATTGCTCATGTTAGGATCACATTGCAGGTTGTAAGGGTTGTGGACTGCAGTATTGTGATATGCCATAGTGTAGATCTGTAACAGTTGCCATTGTAATAATGGTGTATACACTGTTGTAGGACTGTATAAGGGTGATGTTTCACACATGTCCCTACTGTAGGCCATTTGTCCCACCATTATGTTCATCTCTGTGCACACATTTTGCTATTTTAGGAGTCTGACTTACCCTTCAGATACACCATCATGGTGACCACTGTGATGCAGTGCAGTTAACAGCAACAATATGTGAACATGTACGGCATGCATTATGGGTAGGTGTGTTAAATGTGTGCATGGAATATACCATGGCCATAACATGACTGGTGTATTGGCAAACCTCATACTCACCAGCTACAGGCTGCTGCCTTGGAGGTATACCAGAGGGACTTATATAAGTGTGTGAGAGATGTGATGTCAGTAGCCATATTGGGACATATATTGTATTGTAAAACACTTTGTGCTATGTGTTTGTAGCCATGTTCCCTGTGGGGACACTATCATTGGTGGCCTGTTAAGGACAATGTCACCTGTATGCTATTGTAAGGGCCACTATGGTTCCATATATGCATGTGGTCTGTTTGCTATGTGACTGCTGCACATATGTTGTTTTGTGTTATTTGGAATATCTATGCATGCTGTTGGACATGATCCGGGAATGTGTGGACTATTACTACCCACATATGTTCTATAGCAGTGACACAATAGCATGTTTAGGGAACAGCTGCCAGCAGAACCACCTCTCCCACCTTATCTGGCCATGTTACCAGGCCACATCACATGTGGGACCCACCCTGGGGCCTCCTCATCTACTGGTCCTGCACTACCTTCAGGTGAAACCACCTCAGGGGATGGTGTGTCCCCCCCAGAAGCACACACAGACATGATCCTGTCACCCAAGGTCAGGTCCAGGGTCTGGTGCATAGGAAGCTCCGCAGAGACTTGGAGTATGTGCTACATCACCTTGAGGCCCTCAGTACACATTCAAAGGGTCTGCATGCTTCTCCTGCTCAGCCTCCAGCCCAGGCAACTTCAGCGCCATGAAGCTGATGTTGTGACTGGCCATGGGATGGGGCATTGGTCCCACTGTTTCCATATGGGGGCTCATGGGGCTTCTACATCACAGATGACACTCCCCATCCAGGGTAATTACCCACCACATATGTCATATACTGTCACTGTAGGCTGTCTTCTCTGTCTTCCAACCCAACCCACCTCCACAAATATACCTGCTATCCTTCCTCAAATTCCCAATCCCACCTTTACAAACAAGGGCAATGTTTTCCCAACATGGGGTTCACACCTGACATAACCATCCATTTTTCACACACTTACTGCTGTATATATCTATATATATATATATATATATATATATATATATATATATATATATATGTGTGTGTGTGTGTGTGTGTGTGTGTGTGTGTGTGTGTGTGTGTGTGTGTGTGTGTGTTTATTGATATGTGTGATGTTCCCTCACACATATCATGCAGCACTGTCATGCAAAAGTAGGGGACATGTATTTATATACATATGTGCGTGTGTTTGTATATATGTAGACATACACACCTATATATATACATATATATATATATATATATATATATATATATATATATATATATATATATATATATATATATATATATATATATATATATATATATATATATATACCGCTATATATATATGGAGTGCATTCAGACATCAGGTCCACACTCTCTAACTCTCCTTCCTGCACAGCTGCACTGTTCTGCCTTGCTACAACACAGACAGGTGCCACATCTGGACACAGCCTAACATTGGGGGGGGGTGAATATAGGGACAGATTGCAGGTAAGCCTATTACACACTTATGGCATTTCTGCATGCTACATTATATGTTAACATGGCTGTCCTGCAAGTGGTGGGCTCTGGAACCCACATGTCCATCATAACGACATTACTTCCACTACCAGCTATTGGCCACACTAATATACATGTCTTGCATTACATAACACACACTGTGATGGCTTACATCTTGTCAGTCAGTGCTGATCTGCACAGTTGACAGGTATGGCCCACTGCCCACAGGGACAGACACTATTGTCCATAGTAGTTGTTCAGCTGGACATCATTACAACAACACCTAATGGTACATATAGATCATTCCACATCATCTATCCCATTATTATGGACCAAGTGTTACATTCAATTGCATGCATATATGCTTCACATACCTGTTGTGGGAATGATGTCTCTTCTCAATAGTTTGCTGTGTGGATGGATGGATGGATGTGTTTCTTTTTTTGTTTGCTGTATTTTTTTTCTGCTTTCTCTCTCTCTCACTCTTTCTGTCTCGGTCTCTCTCCATTAAATGGATTGAGCTGCTTTGAATAGATTGCAGCATGGATTTTGTAGATGATGCACATGATCAGGTGATGGCCTCTGCACCAATTAGTGTCCACCACTTGCTACCTGCATGCACCATGCTGTGTAGTACTTCCAATTACCACTGTCATGGCAACCCACTACTATAAATTCCTACATCATGTGGGCATGGTCACTTTACCTTTCCTGTATGGAGGGCATCCTTCCTGTGTGTGGGCAGCAGTGTTACAGACAGCAGGTAGCAATATCTCTTACAGGAAAACTTGCAGACTCAGGTCAGCTACATATTTGCATAAGGTTCCAGACCTACAGAAAGTGTGAGTAGTGTTGTTATATGCATTGTATAGCACCGGTGTTTACAAGGTTTGTGTGTACATACTAGTTTAACATGGAATGCAGTCTGTCTGCATAGCTCTCAACTGTGGGCCTAT
>NC_056732.1:250571076-250666076 GCF_019279795.1 Protopterus annectens
AGTTCAGGCAAACAGAACAGGTTATAATATGCTATGTCTTTCACATTGTTATTTGGCTCGTGTAAACTTAATCATTTACTACTCAGGACAGCAAAGGGAAAGAAACACTGTGAGGTCTTCTCAAAGGACAATGCAAGGTACACTAAAATACTTCTGACAGCTGAAACCAGAATTTCTATGAGACAGCAAGGCCAGAGCCCAATTAGCCAAGGCTCCAGTGGCTTCTGATTTACAGCAAGGGTTATTTTTGCTGTGTTTTGGTGCAGACTTTTCATCTGCACTGGGTTGCATGTTGTACATGTCATAGGTCAACTATGACATTTACTCCACCTTTTTGGGAACTCTCAACTACTGTCAATGTCAACAGACAAATAGTTCCCCACAGACAACAAGATTTAGTAATGGTACCTCAGACACTTTCTAGAAAGAGGCATGTAAGTGCAACAATGGATTCAAGCAGGGTGTAGGATGGAAAAGATCTTGCAACACTATCAAGAAACTAGCCATGTCACCCAGTGCTGATGGGAGATTAACAGCGCACCCCCACATAGCAGAATATCCACACATATCTTGGGTGAAAATTTGTGATTGCCTATTCAGTTATCCAGAATGGTTTTAAATACTGTCAATGATGTACTCTGAAAAGGGAACTTGTTCTAGAAGTTGGGGACACATTGGGTTAAGTATCTCTTAACCACAACTGATACTGTTAATGTGACTGTGTCACTTTAGGTCTCTTAAGTGAATGCTAGCTTTACCACTGATTATCTTTAAGTAATAGAGTTAAAGTATTGCAGGGTCGCTCAGATCTCAAAAAGCTAGGAAGAGTTACAGTTCAGGAGCCAATACAAGTCTGATTCGAGGTTCAGTAGTTAAGTGTGCTACGACCTGAGATCTTTCTGTAGAGGAAATGACAAAGTCTCTTGAGGTGAATTAGATCCTTAGACTAGTATATGCTGAAGAGGGAACTATATGGGAGATAAAGTGACAATATAACTTCTTTGGACCTTGAGAAGATCCCCAAAACAAAATTGTGTATAAAGTAGAAGGATTTTCTAACCATGATAGTGATGTGGTGGTATAGGGAAACTCATTATCAACATAAGTACCCCAGTCCCTGAAGACCGGGTTTGATTTTAGAGGAATGTTACCCATATGATATGTGGTGGCAATGCCAGATTTGAAAAAAGAAAATACACTGCATTTCTTGGTTTGAAGGTTAGCCTTTGATTAATATATAAAGCACTACTGTGGTTCAGCCTTCCTGGAGGATACGAGTATCAGAATGGGATTTCCTAACCATCTTCTTTCTGCATTCATCAGCAAACATAGTTAACCATAGTACCATGACATAAACTTTCATATTAGAGAAGTAGATGCAAAAAAGGAGGGGTGCAAGGACATAGTCGTGTGGGCACTGATGACATATCTATGTCTGGAACAAATGTCTCCAACCTTCACTGCACAGGTACTATTATAGAGCCAATTAACCATGTAATGTGCTATATATGAGTTAATGTTGAGATAAGGGAGCTTGCCAATAATCCCAGCATGGGGCATAGAGTCACTGGACTTACATCAGTCGATGTAGGCAGTGTGGACTCTATGTCTTTTATTCATGACATCAGCAACCCCTATGAAGAACTCAACTAAGCTGAAAATCAAGGATATAGCCAATGGACATTCTGAGGCTAAAGAAATGATGGTGGAGTTCATTTTAGTGAGACAATGTATCTCCACAGATATTCAAGGATATTGTCAGGACCTATGGACATAGTATTATTACTTTTGGAAAATTACAAAAAGAACTGGTCCAGCGAGACTTCAAAAGGTGAAGCATTATTAGCAATGGTGGTGAGGGGCCAACGGGAAGGGTAGGGGTGAAATTAGAAGAAAATTTTCCACAGGAATGTTGGCCATACCCATGGGATCACAGAAAGAAGTATCATTTGAGATAAACTCATGTCATTTACTTCTAAGCTTTCTAATGTAGCTGATGAAACCCTTAAGTTTGCTTTCTAAATTGGTTGAAACCCTAAGTTTGTAGACAGCCTTGCATCAAGTAAGAGTCTTAGTTATCAGTTTTAAATCCCTTTTGTAATGGTGGAATGGAGATTTTCTATAGCTGGCAAGGGCCTTTTTTATTATGAAGTTTGCTGATGTGGGAGTTTAAAAATAGGGGTAAGTTTTACATGTACTATTATGCTTGCACTGTAAGGGCATGGATGTCTCAATACATTTATCCATAAGGAAGTAAAATGAAGAGGAGGAGACAGCAGCCTTAGGTACAAGCAAGGCTGGAAATTTACAGCATTTTTGATTATGTATAACACTGATAAATAAAACAAAACTGCATTTAGATAACAATTAAGTGCCATTACCTTAAACACATAATATTGCCAAAAATTACAAATGAGACTTTCCAAACTGGTGTCTGTTCATACTGCATTTTAAATGATTTATGTAAATGGTGCCTATTTGCAATTTTCAGCAATATCTCATGTTTAATGGTTTAATCTAATGATGTTAACGGGAATGCAAGTCAATGCTATTAGCTTAAAGATACAATGTTGCCAAAAACAGCAAGATGTGTTCTCAGTAAATCATTTAAAACATGCAGTAAAGACATACCTACTCAACGTGTCTTAAGCATGGAAAGGGGGATAGCAAATGGTGTCTTCAAAAACTGTTTTTTTTTATGGCAGACAGATTTACTGCCATAAATAGGTGCTCTTTTTTACTGGGATCTTCATGTAAATTAAAATACCCCTTTAGAAAGTTCATTATCCAATGAAGGTCTTTTATTATCAAAGGGCATTGTCTAATAAACATCAGAACCAATTTGTGCTGTACTGTAACACTGCATGCCCAATAAATATAGTGTACAAGGTGTTGTGAGGACAAAATTCAAAACAGGATTTGGGGTGGACAACACAGCAATGCTATAAACTATATTTCCTTGGAATGCAAGAAAATAGCAGACATGATATCCCAGAGGGTACATCTATAGTGCAGGCAGCTGATCCATTTGGAGAGACTGCTGTCTGTGGCTGGTCAGAAGTTAAAATTATTGTCTCTGAGTCTCTCAACTACTGAGAATGAGCTCCTCTGATAGATTAAACATCTGTCACCATGCAAGCAAGATCTGTCCTGGCTTGCATTCATTAATTGGTTTTATATATGTATGTATGTATATATATATATATATATATATATATATATATATATATATATATATTTATATATGTATGTGTGTGTGTGTGTATATTATATATATATATATATATATATATATATATATATATATATATATATATAATGTGTGTGTGTGTGTGTGTGTATGTACATATATATATATATATATATATATATATATATATATATATATATATATATATATATGTATACGCATGTCTGTGCTTCTGTATAAACTGCACATATACACATAAAATATGCATATGTGTGTGTCCCGTGCATATGCTGCAGTAGTCTGTACCTATAGTACTATCACTGCATCACTGTATAATCATTCCACTCCTATGAATTTTACAGTCTCTGTGCCTTACATACCTCTCTATCTTTGAGCTCAGAAAATCCGGAAAAAGCCAAAAATAATGGGTGGGGATAATGGCCCAAAATTAGGGACAGATTTTAATTATTGCTCTTATAAACTTAGAAAGTTGCTAAAAATGACAGGTTTTGCCTTTGCATTCATTTTCAAACGGATAAGAAGTCTGAAAATCAAATGTCTGTCACTATTTAGGGACTTCAATCCTCAAAGATTTAGAAAAATACAAATTTTATGAGGAGCAGACTAAAATATATGGCAAAAACTTGACATTCTACAACAATCTGTACAGTTGAGAGGTATGCAGCACCATGGTAACTATCTAAAATAGTTTTAGATGGGATATTATATGCTTAAGTTGTGTAGCTCATTTTTACTTGAGAAATGTCACTTGATTTAATAACTTACTAACTCCTTAGTATTTCTGTTCTTTTCTAATGTAAACCGTTGTCTTGCCTTTTATCTTGGGATTGGCACCCAAACTAGTAACAGCTAGGTGGAAGCTTGGAAGCATAGTTAATAACTGGTATATGTCCAAGGCATTACATTACTCCCATGCTGCAGAGATTCCCCTGGTTTCCCATCTTATCTTTAATTTTGTTTAAAATCTTGGTGTTAGTGTCCCTGTGTGGCATGAGTCACTTTTACCTGAAGGAACTAATTGCTCCTTTTCGCTGACCCAAGAAACTGTACTCTTCATCCACCTTGGGGCTATTAGTGGTTCCTGTGGTATGGCTGAAGGCCACTAATTATAAGTTACTTGTCTATGAAGCAATGCTCCTCTGGAACCTATTACTTCAGTGGCCACAATGGCTGACTAAGATCTCTCTGAAATTCCATATTTGATCTAGTTTTCACTGACAATCTTATTAAACATTTAGTCCTGCTAAAGATTTTATTACTCTTTCTGCTTTATTACTGTTGTTTTATACTGTTTCCATTGAATTTATTGTTTGTTTATTGTTTAAGTAGTTAGACTTCAATAGTTGAGTATATCTGAATTTGAATTGTGTGTGCTTCATCAATACATGGGTTATACACAGAAAACTTCCTCATAGTGAGGAATAAGATAAAGCATGATAAAAGATATTCTTATGATGCCAGACAAGGGGAAGTATTGCTGATGGGAAATCTCAGGAGGCTGGATCTTTACTGGAGTATGTCTGACAGCAGCACCAATAAAAGTGGGAACATGGCTGTCCTTCCTTAGAGGCAGGGCAAAATGTTGCATGTTCCCATTGGACCCCCATCCCTCAGGAAGTAACTGTATAACTGGAGAGAGTGTGGAGGAAACCAAGGTAGGCCTTAAAGAGAAACCACCTTTGGCAGATGTAAGACAACATTGCTCCCAGAATGACCTTAGGTTCCATGTTGGCATAGTCATGATTTATAGAAGATCCTGAGTGGAAAATGGAGTCAATGTTAGACCCAGCAATGTAAGTGGGTTTCTCGAGATGCCTGTCAGAATGAAGCAGTGGAAATAAGGCATGCTCAGAAAAATAAAAATAAAAATACATGGTGACTTCAGTCTTTATTCATAGACTCCTGCTTTACAATAACATGGTAAGCTGCAATGTACATAGACTACTGAGCATGACTATGTGCTCAGAAACAATATTCCCCCACAATATAACTGACTAAAAGGACTGTGCTGTGGATGGTTAGCACATTGACCCCCTCACAACTCTTGGTTATCCAACTCTGATCACATCTGGGGGTGTCTTCTGTAGAGAGTCTGTATGTTCTCCATGTGGGATTTTATTGTTAGCTCAGGTTTCCAGAAACACCACAAAAATTATGGTGTTAAGTGATATGATGATCCCAGAAATTATCCATAAGTGTGTATTATGTGGGGTGCTCCACTAGTCTTCGAATTGCAACTCAAGTAGGAACCAACTCACTGAGCATAACACAGCTGAGTCTGTGTCCTCATTTGCTGTTATCCATAGAAAATCATTGCTGGTGTGCCTTCTAAGTGTGCACTGGCAATGATCCCTTTCTTTTAGGAGATGTATTTCTTCATTATGTCATTGCGACCATGGAGTTAATAAATATAATTTCAGTGGGTGCCACTAGTGGACCCCCCCCCCCCCCATGCAGGGAGGGAAGCCACCCAGCAAAAATCATTTACATTTAATTATTTTGTGGAGTTGATTTGTGATCCAGTTTTGCTTAGTGAGTGGCTCATTCCAAATTTGTAATTTGATGGCTCATACTGGAAGCATGTATGTGTGTGTGTGTGTGTGTGTGTGTGTGTGTGTGTGTGTGTGTGTGTGTGTGTGTGTGTGTGTGTGTGTGTGTGTGTGTGTGTGTGTGTGTGTGTGTGTGTGTGTGTGTGTGTGTGTGTGTGTGTCTGTGCACATGCGCACTTAGGCTGGGATAGTTTCATTATGATTCACAGTTTAGGTACTACACATTTCCCTTTCTGCCTGCGTGTGTACAGACTCATGAATATTACCAAAACTCTTATACAGTAAAACAAGCAATGCATTAAAATGAAAAACTCTAGCTTTGAAATAAGAATAAATATAAACACTGGCATAGGGTGTCCTACCTGATAACACATATGCCATGCTACTCAAGTAATTTTTGAGGGGGCAGCATTTTGCCCAATTGCATTCACCAAGTATTCCATTTGCAAGAATATATATAACCAAAATGGGTAAAAATAAGCTAGCAAAGTAGATGAATACATACAGTGTGATAGATGACCTTTAGATTAACCAAGGTCTAATCTGTGGCATCAGTTGTGAATCTTTAAGTGAATGTGCTTCATGTTTAATTGCATATCTTTAATGTGCACAAACTTGAAAAATGGGACTTTTTTATCTTTTTGGAACTAACAGCGTAAAACTTTGCTGTATAAGATTTGATTAAATCTCTGAGAGTGACTTATCATAGCTGCACATGGTCACCAAAGGCTTATCTGAAGCACATGGTGGAGACAGGAATTACAGAGTGGGAAAGGTTACCAACTTGTAGTTCAGTGTACAAGTACAATAACCTTGGCTAAACTGTTGTACCAGCAAGGACATCTTAACATCTCTAATCACAAGGTCATTCGATATGTGACTAACTTTCTACCAAGCATTCTCCAAATTTATTGAGAAACTCAGCAGCAATATATTATACGGCCATAGATGCCTTTCTTCAGAGAAATAAAATTACACAGTCTGTAAAACTTCAGAATGCTGGTTTTGTAATGAAAATAAGTAGAATATATAGCATTAATTTTAACAACCAATTTCTGTGTTTGCTCCATGTGAAAATGTTTGGTAAAATTCTATGGATTTCATGATCTTAGATATCTGCACCCAAGCCCTCTTGTGTTTAAAATCCATAATGCTTTGGAACATCATCAACAAGGAAGAGTGTCCTATTTGCTCAATTTATCATCTTAGGTTAGAGCACTGCTAATAGATATTCACATCAGTTGACACCCAGCTTGGTGACATTTAGTTAAGATCAAAAAAAGTTTACTCAACTATATGTCCAAAGGACCAACACTCTGAAGGGTCATGGATGAAAAGGTACAGCACAACAAACGCAAAAAGTAAATTATCTGAAGCTTCTTGACAGATTAAATGAGGAGGAAGGTTAATAAACATAATATATAGTGGCTCATAGCTCTCATTGTCAAGTGAATTAATCATTATATAAAGGCTATTTAAATTATTTTGATGTTTATTTATAGTAGTACTTCTTTGCAGAATTAAGAAGTGTGGAATTTAAAAGCTGCATATGGCTGTAAATATCAAGTTATTCTACTATTAATGAAATGACATTTGGCCCTATGAAGTAGAAGCTGTTTGAAAAAATTGTTTAGATAGAACTTTGTACAAGTTAAACCCCTGGATTCAATAAACTCCATACAGGAATAGTGCTATTCCTGTATGGAGTGTTTTGTGTCCATCTAGCCACAGCAGCGTACCTTGCATAATCATGAAGGCATGCTGCTGATAAGGCTAAACGGACATGAATGTGAACGAGTGCAGGGGGCGTGTTTAAGCAGTGAACAGACTATGAACATGCCCCATGCACTCAGAAAGTGCCATACGGCACTTTCTAAACCTGATGCGGCATAATATTAGAGAATTACTCTAATATTGTGGCAGTATTTCAATGTCCGCGGACACTGAAATGAAATAAATGTATCTCACTGTCCACAGACACTGAAATACATACAGGAGCAGGAAAGCAATGCAGGGGTGTGTGTGACAGATTCTGTGACACACACCCTGCATTTTGAAACTGCTGTACGACACCTTGCAACCTGCTAAAGCAGGACATGTGGGCAAAGGCACAAATGATGGGGGAACAAAGCCCAAAAAATAGAGACACTTCTTAAATATTGCCCTCACAAACTGAGAAAGTTGATAGAAAACAGGTCATGCATTAGCATGAATTTCCAAAGGATAGAAGTCTGAAAGTCAAATGTATGCCATTATTCCCTGAGAGCAGTCCATGTGAACAAAGGCACAAATAATAGAGGGGACAAAGCCTTAAAAATAGGGACACTACATAAATACTACCCTCACAAACTTGAAAAGTTGATAGAAAACAGGTCATGCATTAGCATGAATTTCTGAAAGATAAAAGTCTGAAAGTCAAATGTATACCATTATTTCCAGACTGCAGTCCTCAATGACTTGCCAGAAAACCACAATACTCAATGTATAACATAATAATATAATAATAATAATATAATACATTTTTTACATGCTAAGGAAAGTTTAAGCAGAGCTAAGCGAGTGTGCACATTATGGGCCTCCGCTTACCATTGCTTAAACATTACATAGGAGATAAATAAAAATATACAGCTGAAATTCCTAAATTGAGATAGTATAGTGGTTAGAGTGCTGGTTTTATGTGCAGGTGCTCACAGTCTGAGTACCAAAACAGGCACATTATTTTTATATGGGAAAGCAGTGTCAAAATTAATTTTTTAAACTTAAATTATGTAGCAACTGTTTTTTGTCAACCAGGTAAGTGTTGCTGGTGGAAAATGGAAGTGTGAGTGCATATAACATGTGAAATTACCCATGTATACACAACTGTCCCATTTAGTATGGTCACACCCCTTGCTAATGTAATGAAAGCACATAGAGGAATGTCATGTAAAGTAAATCATAGACACCTACTAAATGAAGTCATTATTCTGATAGTTTTTTTTAAAGGAAATGTGAGCAATGCTCAGCTATGCTTACCAGGTTTAAGCATTGCTTAGATGTGATTGCTAAGCAGCAGGAAGCTCAGGAAAGTGGATTTGCACACTGTTAAGCAGTGCTCAGCAATTACCCCTTTAAGCACTGTTCAACTCAGCTTAGCGGATTTGCGCACTGCTTAGCGGAGCTTAACATGTTCAAAATAGTCCAATGATGGCAAAGGGTGGGAATATCGCCTTATTTAAACCATGCAGGAGGGAATACAGCCATAGTCTGTTTAGTTTGATCTCTGCAGGAACATGTCTGGCATTGGAGAGGGAGTGCACTTTTGGGAACAGCTCTGGAGCATTCAGGAGTCCAGGGTCATGGCTGGAATACTTGTAGAAAACCATGAGGAGAGACTGCTGCAGGGCCAGTACCAGGGTTCACAATACAAAGTGGAGGCCTGGGACCGTCTCACACATGATCTCACCAGTGCTACTGGCATCCCCCAGACTGGTGAGCAGGTATGGCACCACTATGCTGACCTACAGCAGATGAAGGGGGGACTCTTGGCCCAGTGGATCCAAGATACATGGGCATGGAATGGTCCAGTAGTAAGTATCACTATCAAGTAGTTTGTAGCAAATACTAGCCTGAGAATGTGATAGACAGGTATGCATAATGTTTGTTTTTCTCCCCTACAGCTGCAGATGAACATAGAAGCCCATGCTGACAGACTGCTGAGGCTGCACCGACAGGCTGTTTAGTACAAATCTATTTTGCAGTATATTGTTCAAATAGCTAAGAAGGAGTACATTGCTTACTGCTAGTAGGTATACTGTTACTGTGTGAACTGAATAAATAAAAAAGTTTGACTGACTAATACTGATGCGCAATAAAGATGCCTAAAAAACTGTTGTGTTTATTCTGGTATGTTGTTATAGACATATAGAATGTATGCAGGTTCTTCACAGCAATTGTGGCTGTGACAGCATACATTAACCCAGGTAGTTCTGTGAACCAGCTGTAAGAAAAATTGTAGATGGTGGAGCTGCAAAACAAGGTATAACTGAAATGTGAAATATATACTGCACTAAGCTCTGAACCCTGAATAGTAATGTGTAAAGTTTCAAAGTGTGTTCCATCCAGCATTGCCTTGTGTTAACCTTTGCTTTCCAGACTATAGTAATCCAAAAGATTAATTCAAAGTACAGTAACTATCTGTCATGCATGCATCACAGAATTACAAGGTCAAACTGTCTAACCAAGTGACTATTATACAAAAACCAGTGAAACATGAAACAGCAACTCCCCTGTAGCTCAGTGTGATGAGAAATAACACTCAGACATGGTTCAAATCAAGGGAGTGGTACTAAGATGTGTGCATATTTACACACAAGGAATCAGGAATAAATGTAAACATAGTCAGGTAGTGTTAACAGATATTTTCTCCACAGGTTGTATAGGTAAGGAAATGTTGGTAGTAGCTGTATGAAGAGTATACTGATAAACAGTGTCTAACTGTTCAACTGTCCCACCACATGCCTGCAAATGACAGCAGGATAGGATTATATAACATGCACTCTTGCTGATACATGTCTCTCACGTGTCACACTGTCATGGCTAGTGGTCACTGCTGCCAATAACCCTGGACACAGATAGAAAACAGGTTGAAGTATGCCAATAGCACAATCACATAACAGCACTTCAGGGTACACCTCCTGTGCCAGATATGTAACCCTGACATGTACGAGTCCCCTCTAGGCATGTACCCAGAGTTGTCACAGTTTGCCCCATACCATTCCAGGCTGACAGTTTAATAGGTATGTTTGTGCTTCAGAAGTTATGCACCATAGGCAGATGTAAAGTGAGGACAGACCCACAGAGTTTTGAGCAGTACTGTTGTGAAAAATAGAAGCATAAACAATTGTTAATGGACTTTTTGTCTCTCCCATACCCCTCATCCGGATCAATACTAAAATTCATATACTATGGGTATATTTTGCTCCAAACTTAATGTTGGGACTTGCATTCAATTATTGTTCATATATTTGATTGGTTGCATGTTAACATACCTTGTTCAAATATCATTGTTGGTGGCCTGTTGCCATCAATGTCACTGGCATGCTGTTACGATGCATACTGCTGTTCCATTTATGCATGTGTTCATTTTGCTATGCAACTGTTTCAAATCTGTTTTATGGGGTTAATTGGACCACCCATACATGCTGTTATAACTAATCTGGAATTGTGTTGTTCATGACTAACTAAAATATTCTTTAAAACCTCAACATCATAGCACATTTGGGAAGGCAGATTCCAGCAGATCTGGCTGTTCCACCTCATCTGGCCATGTCACCAGGCCACAGCATGCCAAGGACCCAACCTGGGCCTTCTTTGTCCGCTGGTCCTGCACCACATTCGAGTGGAACCACCTCAGGGAACGGGGCCTGTCCCCCCAGGGAGGGGCGTGGACAGGAGCCTGTCACCCACAATCAGGTTCAGGGTTTGGTATGCAGTGCCTTCTGATCAGAGTTGGGTGGGCAGCTGGCCATATTGAGGGGCTCCTGGTACACCTTAAGGGGCAGGCTTCTCCTCCTGTCCAGCCCCCAGCACAGCCACCTTCGGGGCCATGAAGGAGCAGTGGTAACTGTCCATGGGTGGGGACCTAAGTCCCACTGTATTCATTTGGGGACTCATGGGTTTCAGATTCCCAACTACCCTCCCCACCAAAGGTGTTTACCCCCTCATGTGTCATATTCTGGCCCTGTATGCTGTCCTGTCTGTCTTGTCTGTCTGTTAATGCAACCTATCCCACCAAACTTACCTCCCCAAACATACCTACACCCCTTCCCCAACATCCAACTCTCACCTTAAAAAGGGGGGGCATTTCTCTCGCAAAAAAAAAATTGTCCCATACATAGCTCTACATTTTGCCCTCATGTACAATGAAACTAATCAAGCAACCCACTGATTATTCTGCAAATGTCTGTCACTAACAACCTTCCCTGTGAGGTGTGAGGCTGTAAATTCCAAATTCTATACATGTAATTTACAGCTGTTGCTGCCAAAGAAATGTAAAGCTACGGTCCTTTCCTACATCCATCCTGCACATCCCTAGCTGCTTTTCATAATGTTTTACCTCTGCTTGCCCCATTTTCACCACTTTGTTATCACCCTTTTTTCTTTTCTTTAAAGAAAATTAGTGCAGGTGTAAGTGGGAGTAACCGGTGCTAAGTGAAGCTAAGAGAGTTTAACCATCTCTTAGCAATGCTTAGCACTGCCCAAAACCATGCAAATCCGATTACAACTGCTTAAAAGTGCCTTAATCATTCTGTCTCCATCAGCCCTTGTTCGCCAGCAACAAAATAATCAGCCCTGCCAAGTCTCAAACCTGGGATGCTGTGCACTACAATCACAACAACATATCACTACACCATCAAAGTTGTGGGAATCTGTAATGCTTTTACAAACTTATCATTCATTCTGGTCATTTGACATTAATGCAAAAAAGTAATCACGACCTATGCTGGAACACAGGACCCCATCTGTAGAACTGTTTTATGTATGTATATATATATATATATATATATATATATATATATATATATATATATATATATATATATATATATGTAGCCATACAGAGATATATAGACAGATAAACAACCTCTTACTGCAACAAATCCACAGAAACCCCATCAAACGGGGGGATAAAGGATAAACAATAGTGACACGTTTGAAATATGGCTGTCATACACATAGAAGTCTGCTATATTGGCATGGTGTGCCTTAACATACAATGCCAGACAGTTTCCAGGTCTGAAACACAAATGAATGTCAAAATTTACTGATGTCAATGCTCACATCATCCCAGTGATTTCATAGAAACCCACGACTGTTGTGGCCAACAGATAAAACATATGAGCCACACATCAGGACAGTGTTTAGACATCTTGACAGTGGAGAGGTATGACCGCAGTCATGTAACAGAATGGAAAAACCCATGACAGCTGCCAACCATGTCACCCAGCACCTTCTGAAGCACAGTAAGACCAACACGACACTAACATAAACCAGCTCTGGGCAATTGCCCATGTTTATCTAAATATATCATGCACTACAGGGATGGAACTGTAGGGAAAAGCAGATAGTGGTGCATAAATGTCCACCTACAACCATTTACACCACAGTCACAGCAACATACCAGTACCCCAAATGAACTCTAGAGTAGAACAACTGTTTTGACAAACATATCCTGATTCCCAATCACACAATACACTGACAGATACTGGCTCAACTCACAGTGTACTGGGAATTCTGAGGTGTTAAAGGACCTTTCTCAGTCTGCCCCTACAAACATACACACCTGATAGACCACCAGCAGCCATAGCAACATGCACAGTCAGATAGAAAAAGGATCTGTGACACTCACTTCTGCTACTCTCCCTACCCAGCCAAACAAACATCTGCACACAATACTGATACACAATCTTAGCATTCACTTCACAATGGCCAGACATACATAACTCTCATATGTATAGATTTCCACAGAATGTCCAGTGTGTGAGACCATATTCATGGCCAGTGCTGCATACCACTTCCAGGAGTCTGCTAAGTCAATGGGATGTTACCTTGAGTGCAGTCAATAAATAATGATATCACATACCTTTAACCCTCTTACTACAAGACATCTAGACAAAGCATGACATACTTGGGGGACAGGGGGCTGGAAAGAGGGACCTATCTCACATAATGGTGTTACAAATTGAAATACTTGATAGTGTCACAGGCTTTATTGTAACATAACATCCCTGAAGGATATGATATCTGAAACACCAATGGATGTCAACAGTTATTGACTACAATCCTCACATTATTCTACTGCTTCCACAAAAACAGACAATTTCTGAGGAACAGACCAAACATAACATGTGAACCCCTGGGAAGTCTGTGGACATCAGGACAGTTGAGAGATATGTCAGAGACATATCACTGTTAGACATCATGTCACACATAAAACGCATGTCCAGATTAACCCTGTTAAACTAGCAACCCTCTATGTGTATAACAACACTACTGACTTACAATCTGTCCCCAATTCTGGAGCTTTGTTCCCCATTTTGCTGGGCTGACTCCACATGTCCTCTCCTGAGAGGTATTCCAACTTATGTCATTGAAGCTGTAGCCCCCACACCTCCATTATGTCCTCCACACCGTCAAGAGAAAGGGGCAAGGCCCGCATGAAGCCATAATTATAGCACTGTGTCACTATGGCATTGGCAAATGGAAAGACAATACAGCTGCTCTGGATGAAAGTAGCAATTGGGAGACACCAGTTGGTGCACAGGCCATCACCTGCTCATGAGCAGTACCAACAAAAGGCAAGCTGCTGCCTATGCAACACAGGTCTCAACCCATCAAGACAAAGACAGACTGTGACTACACAAACCTAACCAATTTCATTGTTGTGAGGTAACTCCCGAGCACTATAACAGGTATGTCAATCATGTAAACCTGCAATGGAATGAAGAAGGGGGGATGAAATGATGACAAATGGGACACTAAACACTAGGCTGCAACAAGACCTGATGGACTCACATGCTGCTGTTCAGCACCTATGGCCATTTCTGCTTGCCCTGCCTGCATTGACATGGAGCACATCTCTGGCCCCTAACTCATCCCAGCAATGGTCAACTCATGTATGACTACTAATAGAGTCTCTGTTATCCAATAGAGTGTGTCACTGGTAGGCCAGCTACCAGGGTTGTTGTAATTAGTCATATGTCACCTGCGAATGCTACTCTGATACATATGCTTGTCTTACAAATGTAATAGATGTACATAGGGTAAGTGCATACTACATGACAGATGCAGATGATTGTGTTGAACTGTATGTGATATACTGAGCCCATACCTGCCAAATGTCCAGAGTGTTGCAGACTAACCACATGTCTGCCTCATATTTGTAGTCAGTGCCTCAGACAGTTGTGTATTCTCTGGTACATCACTGGCAACCCATTAAAGACTGCAGTCATACAAATTAGCATACATTTCATTGTCAGATGTCATATCCTGCAGAGTACTCCTGTGAATGTGACATTGTCTTTGCTAGCAAATAAGTGTGTTTCAGCTAAATTCATAAAGTGATGCTATTTACTGGCCTTTGCCCACCACTGATGTGTGCCTTTCTGCAGATGTCTTGCTCTAACAGGAGCTAAGTGTCTTACCATGACATCCATGTCAATGCAAGCCTACCTTGTCCTGTTGGATGCTGATATTTGTGCAGTCACTGACACCTGCTTACTAGCTGTGAAGAGCACACCAACTTTGCCAGGTCACTCATCCCATCATACATTTAGACCCTAAATGAAGGCCCACAAAGCCACAGGAGGTGGGAATGTTGAACATTAGCATACACATACACATCTCCAGGCTGGCCAAACAGTATGTCACACAGGTGACATTCCGAGTGCAGTTAACAATTGACAAACTACCAACTCAAATCATAGCTAGCTACAGGCCTCAAACCATGACTATGGCTACTCACTACACCTATTGGGACCTATTGGAATCTGTCAGGATTTAATCATCTACCCTGCTCCTGGGTGACTTTAAATACCCAGCCATAGTGTGCCTGACCTATGCCACCTGAACATGAGTGCACCTAGATTCCTTAGCTTTGTCAATGGCAATGCAGTGGATCAGCCAGTCAACACTTCTACGGCAGGAGGGAATCTCATGTACCTGGTCCTAACCCACATGAGTAGCCACTGTAACACTACTACAGTGCCATCCCCCTTGGTAAAATCTGACCACATAGCCATCACTGTTCAGGTCACCATCTCCCCAGCCTCCCCTTTACAATGTCAAACAGAATGAACTGTACACAAATGACTATAAATCCCCTCAGAGCAGGTAGACATAGCTGTACAGCCAACATCCCATTTGTTGGTACTAGCAGCAGTGTCCTGGCCTACACCACAATACTATGTGGGCAGCCACATAGCTGTATGGACTCAGCAGTACCTGACAGGACAACATCATCTTTCTCAAGATAGGGTAAATGCCTGTGGTGGACAGCAGCAATACACAAATACCATAATAGGAGGAAACAATTGCTGGATGGGCCAAGAAGGAACAGGTGCCTCACTGGAACAAAGTCACCTTGGTCTGTACAAGCAAATAAGGGCACAGGTGATGTACCCTAAGGCTGTCTTTGAGTGCAAATTGGACACACCCACCAAGGCAAATCACTAGGCCTTCCACACATGTGTCTGCAATTCCAGAGGCAGCACATAAATTGGCTCTGTAGTCATGGTCAATAACACCACATACACATATGGCATAGATATAGGCAACCGGCTGCAGACAGGTGAAGTGTAAACACCACCCCCTGTCCCCCCAGTGGTACACATGTGAATGTGCAGCATCTGCCCACCTTCCTTCATCATCAGGAAGCAGTCTGCAATGCCCTCTCAAAGGCAACACACAGAGGTCTCCATAGTCATGATACCATACTTGGCTGCATTCCACATGAACACATGCATGGGCTCTCAGATCCATTCTGCATTGTAGTCAACCACAGCCTGAGTGCCAATGTCATCCCCTCTGCACACAGGACAGCCACTGTCATCCCTATACACAAAGGTGGAGCAATCCACCAACCCAGCTAATATGATGCACATCAGCCTAACTAGCCTGCTCTGCAAGGGCATGGGAGGCAATATCAAGGACATTATGAACAGGGACATCGGCAACATCAAAATGTCTGGACCCACACACCATGGTATTGTCAAATGGAACTCAGGCCTGTGAAACTTGATTGATCTTTCTGCAGTGGTCAACAAACACAGGGGCGAGGGGAAGATGGGGAACAATGTCTACCTTCACCTAGTCCTAGCCTCTCACACTATTCCCCAGGTGGACTGGATACATAAGCCTATACAGCTAGGCACCAACCTGTAGGTTACCAGATGGGTAGCTAACTGGCCTAATGATAGTATCCACTCAGTCAAAGTAGTAGAACCCATGTCTAATAGTAGATTCATCCACAACAGTGTACCCCAAGGATCAGTCTGGGGGCCTCTACTATTTGAGACATATGTACCTGAGGTACAGGACAATAGCAGGGGTCTGTGGCTGACCAGGTGTACGAATGCTTGCAAGTTGCCCACTGTCTTACATTCTCCTACTGATGTGGCCATCCCCCAAGAGCCAGTCACCTGATTACTGACCAGTACAAGAAGCCTTACCGCAAATAGAATGCCAGAAGGGTCATCACTCCCCCTGCTGTGGCAGAGGTCATCCACACTGAGTATGACAGCAATAATGTACTGAGCATGCAATCAGGTGTGAGGTGACTTGTGCAATGAGGTTCGTAGCAACCTGACAGTCTCCCACCGTGTGGGCACCATTGTACAGAAGGCCTCTAAATGGCCCACCTCACAAATATGGGTATGTCATAAGTAGGCCATAGGTAGTTGTAAAGTGAGGGCAGACCATTAGAGAATTGAGCAGTACTGTTGTAAAAATAGAGGCCTATGCAGTTGTTAATGGACTTTTCTTCTCTCTCCACACCACTCATCTGCATAACTAATTATTATTCATATACTACGGGTATATTGTTACCAAACGTACTGTTGGGACATGTGTTACATTATTGTTCATATAATTAATTGGTTGCATGTTAACATACCTTGTTCAGATACCATTGTTGGTAGTCTGTTGCTGTCATTGTTGCTGGCATACTGTTACAATGCTTAGTGTTGTTCCAGTTATGTATGTGTTCTGTTTGCTATGCAACTGTATCACATCTGTTGTTTTGGGTTAATTGAACACCCATGCATGCCTTTAAATCTCATAGTGAAATATTTTGGTCATGACTAAGCAGTATATCTTGGAAAACCTCAGCATCATAGCATGTTTGGGAAGGCCGATCCCAGTGGATCCACCTGTCCTGTCCCATCTGGCCATGCCACCAGGCCCCAGCATGTCTGGGACCCACCATGAAACTTCATCTCCTGAAGGTCCTGCATCACCTGGGTGTAGTTGCAGAGATGAGGCCATCATCGAGCACCAGTTCTGGGGTATGGTGCACAGTGTCATCCACTCTGAGTTAGGTGGCCAGCTGTGTCAGATGGAGGCCTGCCTGGTGCACCTTGAGTACCTGGCTGCCCCACCTGTCCAGCACCCAGCACAGCCACCATCTGGTCTGTGAAGGTGCAGTCATGACTGCCTGCAGGTGTGGATGTCAGTCCCACTGTATCCATATGAGGGCTCATGGGCCTCTAATTCTCAACACCCTACCCGTCCAAGGTGTTTATCCACCACATGTGTCATACACCACCCCTGTCTGCTGCCCTGTCTGTCTTGTCTGTCTCCCTACCCAACCTACCTCCACAGATGTACCTACAATCCTTCCGCAACATCCCACTCTCACCTTAACAAAGGAAAAAGTGCATCTGCCCCCACAACAATCATCGCCCCATACATAGCTGACCATTTCACACAGGTGTCCACTGGACACATAATCCAGTCCAATTAGCTTGACACCATATTTCCATTGTCCTCACCCCTCTCTCTGGGGTTTGAGTGTCTAAATTCACCTCCAGATTCCATACAAATGCACAGCTGCTGTATTACAAATTGGCAGCTATGGACTTTCCCTACACCCGTCCTGCACATCCGTAGCTACCTTACATATTGTTTTTCCCTCTGCATGCCCCTTTTTCACTACTGTCCTATAACCCCTTTTTCTTTTAAAAGAATTAGCATGAGTGTAAGTGGAGTAAGTGAGTTTGCATGAAGCGAAAACGGATTAAGCATCAGTACGGTTAACTGTGTGTTGGCATCGCTTAGTGTCACCCTAACCCACTTAAAGCTGCTTTAATCACTCTGTCTCCATCAGCCACTGTTCTGCCTAGCAACAAGAGATTTATATTCCCGCTAGAGGTATTAAGCTTACAGCACCAAGATATTATAACTGTGGTACAAAAGGAATTGTATACATCGGTACATGTGTAAGTTGTAAAGGTTTTTATATAGGCAAACCCACACGTACTTTAAGGAAAAGAATTTATGAACACATATATGAAATCAGTAAAGGCAAAGAATCTAATGCCTTTTACAAACATTCTTTGGTTTGTAAGAACACGAATATTAAATTTGCAGTTATAGAGCAAGTCATGATAGACCCAAGGGGGGGGGGGTAACTAGGAATCCAGAGTGGAGTTTAGGGAGCTATTTTGGCAACTAAAAATGGACACCAGTAGACCCCCAGGTCTTAACGACAACATTAGTATTCATTGTGTCTTGAATTTAAGACAGGCAAAATTATAAACTTTTCAAGGAAAAGAATGTTTAAGAGAGTTGAGGAGATTTGGCAATATTTCTTGGAAGTTTGTTTTTTGATATCGTACATTATTAGGACTGTTTTTAGCCGGACATAGGCTTTAGCATATATGTGCACATAATGTGGTTTTCCATTATATATATTTTTTAACATATTTTCAACACATTTATCGATGGTTAACATTCTTTTCTTGAGTGATTTTAGAAAGGTTATTCTAGGTAGACGAAGGGTGTTGTTTGTAAAGTTTTTTACATTCATTCAATTTGGTTATACTGTTTTTAAAATTTTAGAACAGAAATACAGTTTGGGTAATTACACATTATTAACAACAACTGCAGAATGTTTAAAGAACATACATTTAGATGTATATGTCACCTGCACAGTTTTTAATTATTGTGTGTATTTGAGAGATGTAGAGAAAGCACCATATATATTTTTAGAACATTTTTAATGATTTTGCAATATTAGCAATTATGTGAGCAGTGTGTCTTTAATATTGGGATTAGTTTCAAGTAATGATAGAATTATCACAATGAATGCAATTAATTAACATTTTATATAAAAGCAGGGCATTTTACTAGTAAGGTTGTTCTGAGGAAGCTTTGTATTTAACAAAGAGAAAGCGCGCTCAACTTTTTATTTCTTGTTTGGTTCGTGGGCCGCATTGGCTTGTGTGTTGCTGGAATAAAGAGGAGTTTGAGTATTCATTGCCGGTCCCTGCATCTTATTGCCATGGAGTTGATTTATTGGCTTGGGCTAGTTGTATTCCGTTTTTTTGGTTTTTGGTGTTCATAGCGGAGCGAGCGGAACTGGACATGTTTGTGGATACACCAGCAGCTCTAAAGGAGTCCGTCGGAGATGGCAGCATGCCTGTTACGAGAAAAGTGTTTCAACAGGTGATTGTGCTGTTATCACAACTGTTGGAAAATTCCACACATTTGTCGCCAAGTCATGGCGACATACCTGGTAATCAAAATTTATTCAAAGAATACAACGAGAATGGACAAGGGCCGGCGTCCTCCAGGATTGAAGGATTACATCAGTGAGAAGGATGCAGTAGCCCTAACGAACAAGAAGGACAATACTAATTACACAGCGTTTGCATGTAGGGGAAATGCTAATATGAACACAGGTACTGTTAATTTTAATTTTGGCACTTGGTCAAGCAAGCATTTTAACTTCAGTGAATGCACTTTTAATGAGGACTATGAGTCCTTTGACGAGACTTTTAAAGCATTTAAGCATAAACTTTACGTTCTAAAAACCAACCAACTGGAGATAGACTATTTGAATGAATGTATTGTAACAGAGAGGATACATAAGGGGCTTAGAATATTCAAATACCCAAATAATGTAAAGCACAATTCTGTTTTATATAAACAGCTTACTGAATTGTTTAACAAAACTGGTGTGGAAATGCTGAAATATATGGTTAGAGATTATGAAATTCAAAATGAAACACTTGTATCTGAAACAAATGATTTGCATACTAAAATTCTTGAAGTCAGTAAAGACAATTTTGATGAAAGAAAATACGATAGTTTATTCAAAGAAATTGATAATTATTGTGCTAAAGTTATTTTCAGGAAAATAAAAAAATAGATAGGGATTTAAATGATTATAAAAATGGTAGGGCTTACCCGAAATTTTACAATTTTAGGGATCCCAAGGGAAATGTGATTAACAATGTGAGTAATGGACATCAGATGAACAGTGCTGATGTTCACAAATTAAATGAACTCCCTTTAGAACAAGAAACTGTAAGGAGGAGCGAAAGAATAGCGGAGAAGCAGAGAAAATATTCATATCAGAACCCCCAGTCATACAGGGGGGGAGGGGGGAGAGATTTCAGGGGAGGCCACAAGTTTATTAATTTTGAACAATGGCTTAGATCCATCCATACCCCCCACCCCCTTTTGTGAGGGTTGTTTTGAAAATGCATCTGACATTTGTGGTTCAATTATACATCGGAAAAATAATTTTACAGTCTATAACTTCACGGATTTGGTAGTTGATGATATTTATTTCAAACTATTTACAAAAGGTTTTCATTTTGTGCCTACAAAAACAGGATCTATGGTGAATACCTTGATTGACATCAAGTTATTCACAAGACAATTGAATTTACAAGTTTATTTTAAAGGCAAAAGCCTTATGCAAAAGGATTTACATAAAAAAGCGTATTTAATCCACCTACTAACACTGCTTTAAAGGTATTTGAAGAAATGGTAGAAAGAGATGTGAGGCAAATTAAATATTATGAAAACCCTATGTATGAAAATTGGTCAGAAGAGGAAGAAATATTAGTGAAAAAATTAAGTGACGAAAAAGTTAGAGTGATGAAACCTGATAAGGGGGTGGCGTGGTTTTGATGTACCACGAAATGTATGAGACTTACATACACAACATTTTGCAGGACACAGACCATTACATGATAGTGTCACGTAATGAAATTAACATTGCTCACTCTAAGATAAATTATTATCTAATGGACCACTTACTTCAAGGAAGTATAGACGAAAAATTATACAATTTTTTGTATGTCGAAAATCCCAGGCTCCCTGTTATATTTGGGATACCAAAGGTGCATAAAGGGATTGAGGCACTTAAATTTAGACCCATTGTTCTGGGAGCAGGGAGCATTACTAAACCACTAGCTATATTCATGGACACACAATTGAAGCAGTTCATCAACTCTGTATCACACATTACCACAGACTCTTGGGATTTCTTGAAGAGCATCCCTACAGGTAAATATGACAATGAAACATGCTTCGTCACTATAGACGTAGTTGAACTATTTTGGAGCATTCCACACACTACAGGATTGGAATGGTTTCATGATATTTTAAGTTCCAATTCTGAGTTAAATGGAAACATGATTAACTTAATTGTAGATTTTACTGAGACAGTGTTAAAGAACAATTTTGTGTATTTTAATGGTAACTTCTTTCAGCAAAAAAAAGGGTGTGGCTATGGGGGCAGCTTGTGGCCCCATTTATACGAACTGTGTTTGATATTTTTGGGAACAAAATTTTATTTTTAACACCGTTTGGATGGAATATATTTCATTTTACACCCGTTTTCTGGATGACATTTGTATTTTGTGGAAAGGGTCCAGGGAACTATTTTTAGAATTTTTTGAATAAACATTTGTACAGAGTTCTTGAAAATTACATATACTTTTGACAATCTGAGTATTAATTATTTAGATGTAACTCTATACAAGGACCCATCTAATAATTGTTGTCATTCTAAATTATAGAGAAAACGCACTTTTTCGAATACATACTTGCATTTTGAAAGTGGACATCCTTTTTATCAGAAAAAGGGCATAATTAAAGGGTATCTGATAAGGGCGTCCAGAATGACTAGTGAAGATGCAGTATTTGTACAGGAGGTCAAATATATCAGTTTCCTTTTTAGGAAAAGAGAGTATCCTAATTCTCTGATACAGAGTTTAGTGAATGAGATAATGAAGGATAGAAAGAACAAGTATTTCCCACTATTAGCATTAAATGAAAATTTAAGGATTTCAGGGGAAGAGAAAATGGAGAATTGTAACCAAGCTTTTATACACACATTTTCTGGTACATCAAATATAGTGGAAGATATTATTAGGAAATATTGACCTATATTGAAAATGAATAATGATATTGGGAATTATATTCCCAATCAACCATATTTCATTAGAAAAAGGAGGATGAACTTAAAGGTTATATTTGAGAAAAAAGAGATTCAAATGATGGGCTATATGAATTCCAAAAAGGGTACATACAAATGTGGGTCTTGTCAACAGTGAGAATATATTTTGCACCAGCAAGAGATTTATATTCCCTCTAGAGGTATTAAGCTTACAGCACCAAGATGTTATAACTGTGGTACAAAAGGAATTGTATACATTGGTACATGTGTAAGTTGTAAAAGTTTTTTTATAGTAAACCACACATACTTTAAGGAAAAGAATTTATGAACACATAAATGAAATCAGTAAAGGCAAAGAATCTAATGCCTTTTACAAACATTCTTTGGTTTGCAAGAACATGAATATTAAATTTGCAGTTGTAGAGCAAGTCATGATAGACCCAAGGGGGGGGGGGTAACTGGTAATCCAGAGTGGAGTTTAGGGAGCTATTTTGGCAACTAAAAATGGACGCCAGTAGACCCCCAGGTCTTAATGACAACATTAGTATTCATAGTGTCTTGAAATTAAGACAGGCAAAATTATAATCTTTTCAAGGAAAAGAATGTTTAAGAGAGTTGAGGAGATTTGGCAATATTTCTTGGAAGTTTGTTTTTTGATATCGTACATTATTAGGACTGTGTTTAGCCGGACATAGGCTTTAGCATATATGTGCACATAATGTGGTTTTCCATTATATATATATTTTTAACATATTTTCAACACATTTATCGATGGTTAACATTCTTTCCTTAAGTGATTTTAGAAAGGTTATTCTAGGTAGACGAAGGGTGTTGTTTGTAAAGTTTTTTACATTCATTCAATTTGGTTATACTGTTTTTAAAGTTTTAGAACAGAAATCCAGTATGTGTAATTACACATTATTAACAACAAAAACTGCAGAATGTTTAAAGAACATACATTTAGATGTATATGTCACCTGCACAGTTTTTAATTATTTTGTGTATTTGAGAGATGTAGGGAAAGCAACATATATATTTTTAGAACATTTTTAATGATTTTGCAATATTAACAATTATGTGAGCAGTGTGTCTTTAATATTGGGATTAGTTTCAAGTAATGATTGAATTATCATAATGAATGCAATTAATTAACATTTTATATAAAAGCAGGGCATTTTACTAGTAAGGTTTTTCTGAGGAAGCTTTGTATTTAACAAAGAGAAAGCGAGCTCAACTTTTTATTTCTTGTTTGGTTCGTGGGCTGCATTGGCTTGTGTGTTGTTGGAATAAAGAGGAGTTTGAATATTCATTGCCGGTCCCTGCATCTTTTTGCCATGGAGTTGATTTATTGGCTTGGGCTAGTTGTATTCCATTTTTTTGGTTTTTGGTGTTCATGGCGGAGCGAGCGGAACCGGACGTGTTTGTGGATACACCAGCAGCTCTAAAGGAGTCCGTCGGAGATGACAGCACGCCTGTTACAAGAAAAGAGTTTCAACAGATGATTGTGCTGTTATCACAACTGTTGGAAAATTCCACACATTTGTCGCCAGGTCATGGTGACATACCTGGTAATCAAAATTTATTCAAAGAATACAACGAGAATGGACAAGGGCCGGCGTTTTCCAGGATTGAAGGATTACATCAGCGAGAAGGACGCAGTAGCCCAAACAGTAATAAGCAACAGAGACTAACGAACAAGAAGGGCAATAATAATTACACAGCGTTTGCATGTAGGGGAAACGCTAATATGAACACAGGTACTGTTAATTTTAATTTTGGCACTTGGTCAAGCAAGCGTTTTAACTTCAATGAATGCACTTTTAATAAGGACAATGAGTCCTTTGATGAGACTTTTAAAGCATTTAAGGATTTACATTCTAAAAAACAACCAACTGGAGATAGACTATTTGAATGAATGTATTGTAACAGCGAGGATACCTAAGGGGCTTAGAATATTCAAATACCCAAATAATGTAAAGCACAATTCTGTTTTATATAAACAGCTTACTGAATTGTTTAACAAAACTGGTATGGAAATGTTAAAATAGATGGTTAGAGATTATAAAATTCAGAATGAAACACTTGTATCTGAAACAAATGATTTGCATACTAAAATTCTTGAAGTCAGTAAAGACAATTTTGATGAAAGAAAATATGATAGTTTATTCAAAGAAATTGATAATTATTGTGATAAAGTTATTTTCAGGAAAATAAAAAAATTAGATAGGGATTTAAATGATTATAAAAATGGTAGGGCTTACCCGAAATTTTACAATTTTAGGGATCCCAAGGGAAATGTGATTAACAATATGAGTAATGGACATCAGATGAACAGTGCTTATGTTCACAAATTAAATTAACTCCCTTTAGAACAAGAAACTGTAAGGAGGAGCAAAAGAATAGCGGAGAAGCAGAGAAAATATTCATATCAGAAGCCCCAGTCATACAGGGTGGGGGAGGGGGGTAGAGATTTCAGGGGAGGCCACGAATTTATTAATTTTGAGCAATGGCTTAGATCTATCCATACCCCCCACCCCCTTTTGTGAGGGTTGTTTTGAAAATGCTTCTGACATTTGTGGTTCAATTATACATTGGAAAAATAATTTTACATTCTATAACTTCACGGATTTGGTAGTTGATATTTATTTCAAACTATTTACAAAAGGTTTTCATTTTGTGCCTACAAAAACAGGATCTATGGTGAATACCTTGATTGACATCAAGTTATTCACAAGACAATTGAATTTACAAGTTTATTTTATAGGCAAAAGCCTTATGCAAAAGGATTTACATAAAAAAGCGTATTTAATCCACCTACTAACACTGCTTTAAATGTATTTGAAGAAATGGTAGAAAGAGAAGTGATGCAAATTAAATATTATGAAGACCCTATGTATGAAAATTGGTCAGAAGAGGAAGAAATATTAGAGAAAAAATTAAGAGACAAAAAAGTTAGAGTGATGAAACCCAATAAGGGGGCGGCGTGGTTTTGATGTACCACGAAATGTATGAGACTTACATACACAACATTTTGCAAGACACAGACCATTACATGATAGTGTCATGTAATGAAATTAACATTGCTCACTCTAAGATAAATTATTATCTAATGGACCACTTACTTCAAAAAGTATAGATGAAAAATTATACAATTTTTTGTATGTCGAAAATCCCAGGCTCCCTGTTATATTTGGGATACCAAAGGTGCATAAAGAGATTGAGACACTTAAATTTAGACCCATTGTTGTGGGAGCAGGAATTATTACTGAACACTAGCTATATTCGTGGACACACAATTGAAGCAGTTCATCAACTCTGTATCACACATTACCAGAGACTCTTGGGATTTCTTGAGGAGAATCCCTACAGGTAAATATGACATTGAAACATGCTTCGTCACTATAGACGTAGTTGAACTATTTCCGAGCATTCCACACACTACAGGATTGGAATGGTTTCATGATATTTTAAGTTCCAATTCTGGGTTAAATGGAAACATGATTAACTTAATTGTAGATTTTACTGAGACAGTGTTAAAGAACAATTTTGTGTATTTTAATGGTGACTACTTTCAGCAAAAAAGGGTGTGGCTGTGGGTGCAGCTTGTGGCCCCATTTATGCGAATTGTGTTTTATATTTTTAGGAACGAAATTTTATTTTTAACACCGTTTGGATGGAATATATTTCATTTTACACCCGTTTTCTGGACGACATTTGTATTTTGTGGAAAGGGTCCAGGGAACTATTTTTAGAATTTTTTGAATATTTAAACATTTGTTCAGAGTTCTTGAAATTTATATATACTTTTGACAATCTGAGTATTAATTTTTTAGATGTAACTCTATACAAGGACCCATCTAATAATTGTTTTCATTCTAAATTATACAGAAAACCCACTTTTTCGAATACATACTTGCATTTTGAAAGTGGACATCTTTTTTATCAGAAAAAGGGCATAATTAAAGGGCAGCTGATAAGGGCGTCCAGAATGACCAGTGAAGATGCAATATTTGTACAGGATGTCAAATATATCAGTTCCCTTTTTAGAGAAAGAGGGTATCCCAATTCTCTGATACAGAGTTTAGTGAATGAGATAATGATGGATAGAGAGAACAAGTATTTCCCACTATTAGGATTAAATGATAATGTAAGGATTTCAAGGGAAGAGAAAGTGGAGAATTGTAACCAAGCTTTTATACACACATTTTCTAGTACATCAAAAATAGTGGAAGATATTATTAGGACATATTGGCCTATATTGAAAATGAATAATGATATTGGGAGTTATATTCCCACTCAACCATCTTTCATTAGAAAAAAGGGGATGAACTTAAAGGTTATATTTGAGAAAAAAGAGATTCAAATGATGGGCTATATGAATTATAAAAAGGGTACGTACAAATGTGGGTCTTGTCGACAGTGCGAATATATTTTGCACCAACAAGAGATTTATATTCCCTCTAGAGGTATTAAGCTTACAGCACCAATATATTATAACTGTGGTACAAAAGGAATTGTATACATCGGTACATGTGTAAGTTGTAAAAGTTTTTATATAGGCAAATCCACACGTACTTTAAGGAAAAGAATTCATGAACACATGTATGAAATCAGTAAAGGCAAAGAATCTAATGCCTTTTGCAAACATTCTTTGGTTTGCAAGAACATGAATATTAAATTTGCAGTTATAGAGCAAGTCATGATAGACCCAAGGGGGGGTAACTGGTAATCCAGAGTGGAGTTTAGGGAGCTATTTTGGCAACTAAAAATGGACGCCAGTAGACCCCCAGGTCTTAACGACAACATTAGTATTCATAGTGTCTTGAATTTAAGACAGGCAAAATTATAAACTTTTCAAGGAAAAGAATGTTTAAGAGAGTTGAGGAGATTTGGCAATATTTCTTGGAAGTTTGTTTTTTGATATCGTACATTATTAGGACTGTTTTTAACTGGACATAGGCTTTAGCATATATGTGCACATAATGTGATTTTCCATTATATATATTTTTTAACATATTTTCAGCACATTTAGCGATGGTTAACCTTCTTTCCTTGAGTGATTTTAGAAAGGTTATTCTAGGTAGATGAAGGGTGTTGTTTGTAAAGTTTTTTTACATTCATTCAATTTGGTTATACTGTTTTTAAAGTTTTAGAACAGAAATCCAGTTTGGGTAATTACACATTATTAACAACAAAAACTGCAGAATGTTTAAAGGACATACATTTAGATGTATATGTCACCTGCACAGTTTTTAATTATTGTGTGTATTTGAGAGATGTAGAGAAAGCAACATATATATTTTTAGAACATTTTTAATGATTTTGCAATATTAACAATTATGTGAGCAGTGTGTCTTTAATATTGGGATTAGTTTCAAGTAATGATTGAATTATCACAATGAATGCAATTAATTAACATATTATATAAAAGAAGGGCGTTTTACTAGTAAGGTTGTTCTGAGGAAGCTTTGTATTTAACAAAGAGAAAGCGCGCTCAACTTTTTATTTCTTGTTTTGTTCATGGGCCGCATTGGCTTGTGTGTTGCTGGAATAAAGAGGAGTTTGAATATTCATTGCCGGTCCCTGCATTTTTTGCCGTGGAGTTGATTTATTTGCTTGGACTAGTTGTATTCCATTTTTTTGCCTAGCAACAAACTAATCAGCCCTACTAAGTCTCAAACCCAGGACCCTGTACACTATAGTCAGAGCAATGTACCACTACACCATTTGAGAGGTAGGCATTCCTGATGCTTTTTTAAACATATCATGCAGTAGTCATTCAACAGTAGGGAAAAAGCTCTGTGGAATTATTCAGGTTTTGTATATATACATATACAGATATACATGTATGGAGACACATATGAAAAATATGTTAAAATATATATTTTACATATTTATATATATATATATTCTCATAACATGTGCACTCATATCTCAGAACTATACCTCTCAACCTGTTACTGCAAGAAATCTGGCCAAAGGTTGTAAAATTCGGGGACAATGGGCCACAACTAGGGACTTATTTCAAATGTTGCTCTTAGAGATATAGAAAGTTGCTTGAGTAACATGCTTTGTTTCAGCATACATGTTCTGAATGATATGAGGTCTGGAACTGAAATTATGTCAACATTTACTGACAGAAATCATCAGATCATCACAGTGATTTACCAGAGAAATTAGAATAATTTGTTGAACAGAGACAAAATATGAACAATAATCCTGGATGTTCTGCAATAATCTGGCCATTTGAGAGGTTTGCTCAGAACCCACTAGTGCAACAAATCTGGATCAAGCCTGACAAATTGGGGGGGGGGGGCAAAGCCATGAAAATAGGGACATATCTGAAATACTTGACTAGATAAGCTGAGACAGTTGTTACAGTAACACTGTTCTAACATGTTGACTGAAATAGCACAACTCCACGACTCAATTGCTTCTCATTAGTTAGCACCTGAAATCCTCACATCATCCCACTGATTTGTCAGACGAACACAACATTTATGGGGACCAGACCAAAGATATGAGCCAGACAACTGGACATTCTACAAATATCTGGACATAACATGTCATTAGGGAAAGTACACTGAGCTGCTTAGCATGTCACCAAGCACCATCCAAACTACAGTCAGACTGACACAACACTACCCCAAGTCAGCGATGGGGAATTATACATGCATTTGCAAATATATCAGGCACTACAGGGATGTAACAGTAGTGAAAACAGTTACCGGTGTGAGCCTGCATACCCACAACCAATTTCAACACAGTCAGTGACATACTGGTAAGCCAAATGAACAGTAGAGTATAATGACTGTGTGAACATAAATATCATGTTTGATACACACTACCCCTACATATACTGCCTCAAGTCACAGTGTAGTCTGACTCCTGCGGTGGTACAGAACATGTCTCAGTCTGCCCCTACAAACATATACAGCCAATAGACCACCAGAAACTGGGGAAGTATGCACAGTTAGATAGAAAAGGAGCCATGACACTTAAATGTACCCCCTCCCTACACAGAGTGGCAATCATGTACAAACTACACTGCAACACAACCCTAACAGTTTAACAATTGCTACACATACACAGACACCTCAACTGTACAGATTACCACAGAATGTCCAGGCTCTGTCCCATATATATATATATATATATATATATATATATATATATATATATATATATATATATATATATATCTACATACATATATCTATAGCCTCTTCTTCATAACATGTCTGGTATTCTGCTACATCACTGGGATGATATCAGGAAGGAAGGCACTAATGATATACCATACCTACCAACCTCTTACTGCATGACATCTGGACAAAGCCTGACATAACTGGGGACAGACAGAGGCCCAAACGCAGGGGCATGATTGAAATATTTCTATTATAAACTGAGAAAGTTTCCGGTGTTACAGGGTTTGCTGTAACACATCTGTAACTGAGGGATATGAAGTCAGAAACACAAATGAAAGTTAGCATTTACTGACTGCAATACCCAGGGCATGCTACTGATTTGCCAAGGACAACTGTCAGAGGAACAGGCCAAACATAAGAGTCAAACCTCTGGCCTTTCTGTGGATAGCCCTACAGTTGAGAGTTATGTCAACCACATAACACTGTCAGACTGAGACCCATGCAGAATATCCATGTCCACACAAACCCTGTTAAACAAGAATGAATCCAAATGTATAACACCAATACTTACATTTTGTCTCTAAGTCTGGGACCTTCTCCACCATTTTGTTGGGCTGCCTCCACATGTTTTGTTGTAATAGGTATTTCCAACTACCCTCTGTGATGCTGTTGTTCACATACCTCCATGATGTTCTCCTCATAGTCAAGGAAAAGGGGCAACGCCCACATGAAGTACTTAATTATATTAGTGTGTTGCCATGCCATTGGTTATAGGAATAACAACACAGCTGTTCTGCATGCAATTAGTAAGTGGGGGGAGACCAACTGGTGCACAGGCCATTACCAGCTCATGAGCATTACCTACAAAAGGCAAGCTGCTGCGTATGCAAAACAGGTCTATACCTCTACATGGGTAGATACAAAGAGAGTGAGAGAGAGAGAGAGAGAGAGAGAGAGAGAGAGAGAGAGAGAGAGAGAGAGAGAGAGAGAGAGAGAGAGACAGAGACAGAGACAGAGACAGAAACATGAATTGGAATCCAAGCCAACAATACTTGGGAAAAAAAGGTATGTCAAACAAGTAAGCATGCAATGGAATGCAGTAGGGAGTGTGCAATAATGGAATATAGGATGTTAAACAAATATGTCTCAACAAGACTTGCTGTACTGATATATTGCTGAGCAGCATCGATGGCCATAGCATCTGGCTTTGTCTGCAGTGACATCGATCACAGCTCTGACCCCTGAGTCACCCCAGGAAGGAATGGCTCACATATGACTACTACTGAAGTGTCTGTTAAACAATACTGACTGTGACACTGCTAGGCCAGCTACTGGGATGTTGTAGATATCCATATGTTACTCATGAATACAACTATGATATACATGTTTGTCTCACAAATCTGAGAGACCTATACAGGGAATTTGCGTAGTAAACTACTGTTGCAGATGTGTGTGTTGAACTGCATGTGATATGCTGAGCTCATACCATTCATCTGTTCAGTGCTATGCACACTGACCATATGTGTGTCTCACATTTGTAGTTATTTACTCATAGAGTTGTGTTATATTTGGCAAATTATTAGCACATCTGTGAAGACTGACATACTAGCATACATATGAGTGTCAGACATCCTCCAGGGTATTTCTGTGAATGCAAAGGCTAATGTGCTATGAAATTACTTAAGTGTGTTACAGCAATATTAAGAAAGTGTCACTAATTTTAGGTCAATGTCCCCCATGTATGTGTGACGTCCTCCAGATGTCCTGCTCTAACAGGCTGAGAGGTATGACTGAGCAGCAAGAGTGTAAGTACAGTGTGCCATACTGACATAGAACAGAAATGTATTTCAGGTATTACCTGTGCACATGTATATGTGAGTAGGTGTACCTGGAAGCATCATAACAACAGACATGGAATGCAAAGTGTCAGGTAAATAAGCTGTACATGTTGTACACGTGTAATCTTAGTTTCCGTGCATCCAACAGACATAAATTTCTACAGCTACTGGTTGTTGCATTGCCCTGACAAAGACATGGGTACTAGAATAAGCATGATTATCAGGTTAAAATTGGAGAGGTGTCCAACTGTGTTATGACCTTGTGTTCATGCCTACTACAAACAGCTATATGAGCACCTATATAGCTGTATGGACTTAGCAATACCTCATTAATAAAATCTGCCCCCACCAAGGTAGAGTAAACCCCTTTGCTGGACAGCAGCATTACCCAAACCACATAACTGATCTCTATATTGGCTGTACAGGGCCAAGTAGGAGCAGTCACCAACTTGGAAACAAGTCAACCTTTTGTTTGAATGAGCATATAAGGTCACAGGTGAATTACTGTATGGCTAACTATGAGTACAAATCGGACACATCCACCAAGGCCAATCACAAGGCCGTCTTCACATATGTCTTCAATCTCAGAGGTGCCAACCCACCCAACCCTAGTAATGGTGGTCAATCACACCACATACACACACACCATAGCTATAGCCAGACCACTGCAGACAGGTTAAGGGCAAACATCACCCCCCTGTCCTACTATCAATATAGGTGGATATGTACAGCACCCACACCCATCGCCTCATCATCAGGGAGCAGGTGCATAATGTCTATTCAAAGTCAACAAAAGTACGTCTCCATGGGACCTGATAACATACCTGTCTGCATCCTACATGAACTCAGACATATGCTCCCAGCTCCATTAAACACTGTAAGCAAGCAAAGCCTGAGCACCATTGACATTCCATCTGCAAGGTAGATGGCCACTGTCATCCCTCTACACAAAGGTGAATGATGAATGGTGGGTTATGCAATGTACTGGCCCTCACTGGGGGGAACATGACACATCAGGACCAGGAGTGCATTGCAGGTTCATACTGTGTTGATAGATGATGGGGTATGATGTGATTGTAAGTGGTGGTTAATGATAGTCAATGTTGATGTGCAGGTTCTGTAAATAACTTTGACCAATGTATGAGGTCCTGTGAAGTGTTTCTCTGTTTATGTCTTCCAGGTTACATACAGCATCAAAGGCAACCACCATATACTGCAGCCGAAATGCAGCCATCATGGATGCCATCATCCAGCACCATGGGGTGATGTTTGGCCATGGCCAACACAATCTGCAGGAGAATACCACCCTGTGGGATGACCTTGTCAACAGAGTTAACAACTTGGGCCACCATGGATGCACATGCAATCAAGTCAGGCATCAGGCATCTGACCTGATACATCATGCCCGGCAAAGTGCTGCCGCTGTAGCCAGGGACCATACTGCTATAGGTGGGGGTTCTGCCACACAGGTCCCACGTATGGCAACAGAAGAGCTCCTTGCAAAACTTCAGGCAGCCCCCACACACCAGCCAAGCCAAGAAACACAAGTCATGGAGGTGGGTGGCACCCAGGCAGCAGGCAAGAGCATCCAGATAAGGCCCTAGTGTACATCAATTGAACACTGTAGCAGTCATACTGGATTTTGTAGAGTATCTAGATGCATATGTCAGGTCAAACTGCATTTGTGGGTGGGGTTTTCTAATGCACACAAGTGCACATCTATGGTGAAGGACAGCAAACTTGAGTACTATCAGAGCTTGTACTGTACATGTGCAGAAAAGTAGCATTTGTCTTGTACCAATGCCACATGTTAGTCTGCTGACAATACCTCTTCCCCATGACTACATAGGTCCCTCTGGTCTGGACATGAGACAGCAGCCTGAAGTCTGTGAGTATGGGATTCTCTTGTTGTGGCTCACCAGTACCCCAGGCATGTTAAGGTCATGCATGTTACCATACGCACAACTATCACTTTCAGCCATATTGCGATATGTGCATGTTCACTTGTGGTGGAGTTAACTGCATTGCATCACAGTGGTCATCACAGGGGCCTATTTGCAGGAGATGTAACATATGTATAGCATACCTCACAACCTGTCATTGCAAGAAATCTGGACAAAGACTGACAAAATGGGGGGACAAAGGCCCAAAACTAGGGACATTTTTTTAAAACTTATTGCTATACAGTGCATATAAAAAGTGTACACACCCCTGTTAAAATGCCAGGTATTTGTGATATACAAAAATGAGACCACTATAAAACATTTCCGAACTCTTCTTACCTTTAATGTGATCTATAACCTGTACAATTCAATTGTACAACAAACAGATATATTAGGGGAACAATTATGATAATAAGCAAGATGCATAAGTGTGCACAGGCTGAAGCTAATGCTGTGTTGATGCAGCTTTTGATATAATTTACAGCATTACGTCTTCTTGGGCAGACACCTGCAATCAATTACAGTGACTCTTTGATTAACACCAAATAACGGTTAGCTGTCCTACTAGAATTTTTCTGATATTTACCCATTTGCCTGCTACAGCAACAGCCATGGTTCACATAGAGCTTACAAAGCATCAAATGGATGTTATTGTTGAAAGGTATCAGCCCGGAGAAGGGTACAAAATCATTTCCACAGCATTGCATATACCATGGAATGCAGTGATGACAGTCATCAAAAGGTCGTCAAAAAACGAGGCATAAGTGACACTGCAAAGAAGTGGACATCCCTCCAAATGTATTGTAAGAGAAGACCCAAACTGGTCAGGGAGGCTGCCAGGAGATGTACAGTAACACTAAAGGAGTTGCAGGGAACTCTGGCAGGTACTGGTTGTGTACTACATGTGACAACAATCTCCTGTATTCTCCACATGTCTGGCCTATGGGGTAGGGTTGGAAGATGGAAGCCTTTTCTCACACAGAACAATATCCAGGTCTGGCTGAATTCTCAAGAACAATACATCAAGTCTCCCTAAAGCATGTGTGGAAAATGTGTTATGGTGTAGTGAGACCAAGGTTGCACTGTTTGGCCACAATTCTGAAAGGTTTGTTTGGCACAATAACAACACTGTGCATCATCAAAAGAACACCATCCCCACAGTGAAGCATGGTGATGTCAGTGTCCTGCTTTGGGGTTGGTGTTCATAAGCTGGAAGTGAACCTTTTTGCAGGGGATTATGAACAGTTCTAAATACAGTCCCTTTTTGCCCAAAATCTTCAGATGTCTACCAGGAAGTTGTAGATGAAGAGGAATCTCACATTTCCACATGACAATGACCCAAACCATACATCCAAATCAGAAAAAGAATGGCTTCACCAGAAGACTATCAATGTTTGGAATGACCCAGCCAGAGTCCACACTTACATCCAATAGGAAATCTGTGAGGTGCCCTGAAGAGGGCTGTGCACAAGAGATGCCCTTGCAATCTGACAGAGTTGGAGGGCTTCTGCAAAGGAGAGTATGCAAATATTGCTAAATCAAGATGTACCATGCTGATAGACACCTTTCCAAGAGGACTGTCTGCTGTAATTAAATCAAAACATGCTTTAACAAAGTATTAGTTTAAGGGTGTACACATTCATGCAACCAGCCTATTGTAAGTATTTCATTTTCTATATGTTAAGCCTAACTGATGTGTTTGCTCTTCAATTGAATTGCACAGTGATTTGTGTGGTCTCATGTTATATATCAGAAAATCTAGCATGTTAACAGGGGTGTGGACACTGTAAGCTTAGAAGGTTGTTATAATAACCAGTTTTTTAACATACATTTACTGCAGGTTTTGAAGTGTGAAACTAAAATTATGTCATTAATTAGTGACGCTGGTCCTCAAATCATTCCAGCAATGTGTCAAACACAGGACTTATGAGGAACAGAGCAGAAATATGAGCCACACATCTACACATTCAGCAAAACTCTGTACAGTTGAGAGGTATGTTCTGTAGGAGTTGCCACTGTGCTATACAGGTGAACAGCAATAATGTGTACATGGCTGCAGTGTGTTCTAAGTGAAGGCTGACCACCTACTAGCACTACTCTTGTATCCCAGAGGTGTATATTAGTAGTAACATTAAGTGGAAAGAGCTGCACTGCATGATGTTGAGGGCCTGTCTAGTGTGTATGTTGCGGTCTGACTGTGTGTCATAAATGTCTCCAGTTGGCTATTGTGAAGTCTGTGTAATGCCTTTGTGCCACCTCACCTGTATGTGTGTGTGTGTGTGTGTGTGTGTGTGTGTGTGTGTGTGTGTGTGTGTGTGTGTGTGTGTGTACCAGCAAACCTTATATTGCAGGTATTAATTTACATATGTTGTGTTCCCCTCACAGGTGGACATGGTGGTCATGGCCCTCCTGCTCAGAATCTGATGTCAGTGTCTATGCAGACTCTGACAATGATGGTGGTCATAGTGGGGCTCATATGGGGTTTTCAGGGGCTGAATTTGTGCCATAGGTTTGCATCCTACAGTCATCCACAATGTCCACACACACAGTCACAATGCCCACACATACCCCATCACCAGCAGCCACAGATAATGGACAGTTGGCAGGTGGTGGCCTGCAACAGGCTCGTGTGGTGACTATGGCAAGTGTGAGTGTAACCACTTGCATAGCCAGAGTGCAAGCAAGGTCCCTTACAGATGGATGGACAGGGGTGCTTGAAGGAGGACTGCTGCCCATCAAGCTGCTGTCCAAAGTGCCAAAGCAGGTGTCATGAGTTCGGGCTGTCATGGATGCACAGGCACTTAGTGAAAGCAACACCAGACAAATACTTAGGGTCTTGAATGCAACTCTTCCTGGTTTATTTGGTGACATACATGATCTTATTGAGGCCACACATCAAAATACTGAGGTCATGAATAGATGGTGGGGTGAGTCCTTGGCAATTCTTGACCATGATATGTCTGTGCTAGAGCATGTGGTGGGGGATGGATGTTGGTCACATGGATGTAGGTCAGCACAAACATCAGCTGAGAGTCTATGAGGCCATGCACCTTCACACTCCTGTAGTGGCAGTACCGCCAGCACTACTGAAGAGGGGGTGCTGTCCACACCACAATAGAGCAGGCCATGGGTACATGGTCCTGGTCAGTCCCATCAGGGACATGGATCCAGTAGACAGCAGTCACCATTGGGAAGCAGTAATGCATCTAGACAGAGTGGGGGATGGTGTCAAAAGCCTTGGCAAGATCTAGATAGGCTGTGTGACCCACCTTACCCTTGTCTATGGCTCTGTTGACTGCTTCAAAGAAGTCAATCAGGTTTAGGAGACATGACCTACCTTTTACAAACCCAAACTGATTGGGGTCCAGAGTTTGGAGGTTATCTATGTCTTTGTTTATAAGCTCCAAGATGATGCATTCCATGGCCTTGCAGACCAGGCTCATCAGGCTACTGGGCCGGTAGTTCCCTGGGTCCGTGGTGGTGCCCCCTATGTAGAGTGGGATAACCACTGCTTTGTGGCATTCAGTAGGCACAAAGCCTGAAGTGTGGCTATGATTGATCATGGTACTTAGGTGGGGTGCCAGTTTGTTCTGTAGTTTTTGCAGAATGCAGCCTGGGATGTTGTCAGGTCCCATGAATGCTGTGTTCTTGGCTTTGGAGAGTGCGGTCTTTATTTGTGCAGCCATGATTATAGGTGCTTTGCATTCTTCTGGTATACTGATGGGCCCTTTAGGGGCTGAGGGGGGGGTGAAGTTTGCACTGAACCTATCTGCCAGGATGTTGGCAATATCACTTGGCTCTGTATATCTAGTGTCATTGTGCTGTAGCTCAGAGCAGATCTGAGTATCACCATTGAGATTCTTGATATAGCTGTAGAATGCCTTGTGGTTGTCTTTAGAATCAGTGGTGATTTTATTTTCATAACTAGTTTTGGAGGCTTTTATGAGGGATGCCATCTTCTTACTGTGGATGACCAGGGAGTTTCTGCAATCAGGGGATTTTATTATTTTTTACAACAGCTTCTTCCTTCTGTTGTAGAGTTTGTTTATGGCAGGGGACCACCAGATTGGCTTCCTTTTTTGGGTGGGTAGTGTCTTGGTTCTGTTGGGGATGGCACAATCCATGCAGTCGTGTATGTGCTTATACAGTGCATTTGTATAGGATTCAGCAGTCGTACCTCTATTTTCTGTCTGTATGGGTGTCGTAAAGCTTGCCACTTCTGTCTTGAGAAGCATGAAGTTGGCTTTGGAGAAGTTTTTTACTGTAGTTTTCTTTAATGGGGGTGGGGCAGGATATTGATGTCTAGGGTGATTAGCTTGTGGTTGGATATGACCAGTGAGGAGTTGACTTCTGGCATGGAATATCAGTTGCCCATATTGGTAATGACCAAGTCCAGGATATTGCTGCTCCTGGTGGGGGTATGGACAAGCTGATCCAGGGCATTCGAATTTATGAATTCCAGAAAGTGTTGAGCAAATGAGTTAGTACATGAGTAGTTTGATCAGTTGATGGTGGGGTAGTTGAAATTGCCCATTATTAGAGTATTAGGCTGTATGTTAATATTGCCCAGTATATCAAGAAACTGTAACAAGCTACAACCTGGATAGCAGTCTTGCCCAGTGTTAGCTGCACTTGGATAATTTTGGATGCATTATGTTGAGCAACTAGTCTTGAGGTGTGGATACCCTTAATGAATATGGACATGCCTCCTCCTTTAGTGTTTCGGTACAGGTAAGCTAGCCAAAATGTGTGGTATAGGTTATAGCCTGGTAATGCAGGGATGGTCTCTGGAGCCTTGAACCAGGTCTCCATCATTGCACAGATTTTGATGTTCTCCATTTTAAGGAGTGCCTCGAGTGAGTGCATTTTGAGGTTTAAACTTCTAGCATTGAGTAGCATTACCCTCAGATTTTGCTTGCTTTTACCTGCCATGGTGGTGAGTTTGCCATTTGAACCTTGCCTAAAAAAGGCACTATAGGGGTGGCAAGAGCCTTAGCCAGTATCCAGAATCCCAGGTGTGACAGGTGCAGGCTATCTCTGGCAAAGCATCGTGGTCTGTCAATCATGTCATCCCAGGCTGACAGACACTGGATCCCCTTAGAATGACACCAGAGGCTTAGCCAATTGTTGAATTCAATCATTTTGTCCTTGTATTGTGGTATCATTCTGAGCGATGGCAGGATGCTACTCGGGGCTAGGGTCATATCTGCCTGGGCTACATGATCCGAGAGCTCCTCCATGTCTCTTTTCATGTAGTCCAGGGAGGCACATCTCAGGTCATTCATACCAACATGAACAATGACAGAGTCATATTTGTACTTGTTGTGGAGTCACCTGAGTGCTTGCATTATGTGGCGGATCCTAGCACCCGACAGGCAGCTGACAGTAACTTTCTCCTTGTTTAGCCTCGTGAGTGGGACATCAGTGTGCCTGACTATAGAGTCACCTATGACTACTGTGTTGAGTACGCTGTTTTGCCTTATGGGCTGAGGTTGAGTGGCACATTTATTTTGTAGGCTATGTGTCATTTGGGTAGTGTTGGGGGGTGGTGGTTGCTTGTGTTTCAGCTTTGGAGGTCTCTGTTGTTTGGGCAGATTTTTAAGAGCCTCCGCGAATGTAGGTGTGTGTTTTGTGTTACTATGTGTGGGTTTAGATGATGTAGGTTTTGATGGACTATGTATTGAGTGTGGTGTGTTGCAGATGTTTACCTTCTCCTCTTGACTGTCTAGTACAGTCTTGGCTGGATAGAGCTTTGCTTCCAGTTTGGCTATATAAGTGCATCTCTCACAGGTTGTAGCACTGGGTGGTAGGAGGACATGGTTGTCAGTGTACATGAGGCAATTTCTACATTGTCCCAAGATGCCCAGATTCATCAGGTGGACAGGGGAAAATACCGCGAGCTGACCCTTAGACATGCCTGGATAGGTGCTTATTAATTTAAGCACTAAAAGCTGTTTTCCTCCTAACAAGTGAGGAAAGTAAATTGCTGCAGCAATTTGTAAATTATTTAGTGCTTGCAACGAGTTTTGAACAAGTGCTGAGCACAAGGAAACAGTTTTGAGTGCTAAAACTGGAAAACTGGCTAGTTCTAAGGGAAAATTAGAAGAGCAGACTTTCTGGCACTGGGAATAGTTTAACCCTAGTTAAACGGCACTGCACAATGTGCAAAACCGCGCAAACATTGGTTTTTAAACAGAAAGATGAAAGGGATAGAAATAGCCAAAAATGGCCAGTAAAACTACAGATTCAGAGATGAAACCACTCCTCCAGTGACAGATAGGCTGCTCAAAGCTCACCACTCTCACTGATGAACAGAGAAGATTCCTTCTATCTTTCTGTCTATCTATCTATCTATCTATCTATCTATCTATCTATCTATAACACAGAAACTACAAAACAGCCCAAAATTCAGCAAAATCTGAAAACCGGAATCTACTGGTTATATAAAGGCAGGAAACGAGTAGAGTGATAGGATTTTTATGGGTTCTTTTTGTTTGTTTCTTTCAAAAATTAAAACAAATGCAGTAAAACAAACACTTTTAAAGCAAATAAATGGCTATTGCACTTGAGTGTGTAGCCCTCAACAGTTCACCAATTGCAAAACACTTAAAAATGATCAGTTAAAGTGCAATTAGTATCAAAAGTAAAAAAACAGTTCAAAGAAGTTGCAAAGTTAATAAAAAATGCTCAGAATAGTGTGGCTAGCGAAAATAAGTAATAAAAAGCACAACAGAGGTACTTAATCCACTCAAAATCTTCCTTGTCTCTCTGCTGCTGCTGTAGAACTCTACAGGACACCCAGGCAGGATCTTGCTGAGGTAATGCAAGTGCAAAACCACTCAAACATGTTTTTTAAATAGAAAGATGAAAGAGATAGAAATAGCCCAAAATGGCCAATAAAGCTACAGAGTCTGAGCTGAAACTACTCCTCCAGCAACAGATAGGCTGCTCAAAGCTCAACACTCTCACTGATGAACAGAGACGCTTTCTTCTATCTTAGCAAGGTCTGGGCAACACAGAAAATGCAAAACAGCCCAGAATTCAGCAAAATCTGAAAACTGAATACCCCATGTGTATGGCAGCCACATGGCATGACTGTGTGCATACATTAACACACACACACACACACACATCACCATCACAGCCAGGTCACCTCCAGACACACACACACCAACTCTGCATGGCCCATTCATAGATCACCCCTCCAAACACACACACACATGATGGCAATCATATGGCCCAGCCTAGGTCTCTAGCAAACCCACACAACACCCTGTGCATATGATGATACCTGTGCCAGATCCCTGTCATCCATACCACCGATGAAGGGACATGCTAATATGGTTCTGATGCACAGGGTAAATAAAGTACTGTTTAGCTATGTAATGCTGTGTAAGGTCTTGTCAGCTGGCATTTGTAATGAGTACACTTCAGAGTGTGTGTACCTTTTCAGCCATGATGCATTATTGGTGCTAGTAATGCTGACTGAATGTAGTCTCACATGCTGTATTCTGTTTCTGTTCTAGGTGTCTGTGTGTCAGCAGGAGGTGGCCCTGCAGAAATTGTTAATGAAGGATATGGTAGAGTGGTAACACATTGATCATGTCAGAGCCAAGGTACAGCTGTATATGTACACATGTACCAGGTCTGTGTAACAGTTATTGCATATGCCACAGAACCTATAGGGCTGAGGGGGTGTATACAGGTAAGTCTGTGGTGGTTGACATTAGCAGCCCTTGTGAAGTGGACAATGGTAAGTGTAGTGGGTGGAACACAACTCAGATTGGTAAAAAAACACACTCTCAGAGGATAGTGTGTTGACCAAACATATTATTGCAGGTGGCACGGAACTAATAGTGTGATGACTATTCCAAGGTACCTGCAAAGTGAATAACATCACGTGCCCTTATGAGGTATGGCAATGGGATGTGTACTGGGTGTGGAAGGACTCATTATACTGTCACTCAGAAGTATGCACACTCACAAACACTGCTATACACACCAATGCACACACAATTGCCAGTGCTGACATTAGCAGCCCTGCCTATCATGTTATTAATTTAATACTGTTGCATACCTGTTGCACATGGCACAGGGTTTATAGGGCTGAAGAGTGTCCACACATACCTCTATGGTGGATGTGAACAGCAGTCTTTGTAAAGTGGACCTTGGGACGTGTACTGGGAGTACCATGCCTAAAATTGTAAACCACGACTAACCAATGGATATAGTTCTCACTCACACACACAGGATACTGTTTTTACACACACGCATATTTGCCAGCACTAAGATTAGAGAACCTACCTATCTAGTTACTGCTAATACCGTTTTACCCATTTATCGCGTTGCGCTACAAAGCTTACAGGGTGAAGAAAGTCCCAAGGTAATTCCAAGGTGAACAACATCACCAGGCCTTGTAAAGAATGCCAATGGGTGATTTACTGGGCGAGAATGGACTCAATATACTTGAACCTATGGTTATACACACTTGCACACACAAATACACTCATACACACATTTGCTGGGACTGAGATAAGAGGCCATGCATATCTTGTTAGTCAGCCCATACTATTACATAGTTCCTGCACATGACACAGGGTTTATTGGGCTGACGTGTGTCAACAGATATCTCTATGGTTGATGAAGACAGTGGGCCTTGTAAACTGGACCTTGGGACATGTACTGGGAGTACCACAGCCTAAAAATGTAAAACCCACCCCCCAATGGATACAGTTCTCAATCAGACACATACACAGGATATGGTTCTCACACACACAGACACACACACACACACACACACACACACACACACACACACACACACACGCACACACGCACACACGCAGACACATACACACACACACACACACACACACACACACACACACACACACACACATTTGCCAGGACAGAGATTAGAATCCCTATCTATTGTTATGGCTAATACAGTGTTATGCATTTATCACACGCACCATCAAATTTATAGTGTGAAGAATGTTTCACAGTTCTTCTAAGGTGAACAACATCACCAGGTATGGCAATGGTAGGTGTACTGGGTGAGAAGGGCCTCAACCTACTTTCACCCACATTTACACACTCACAAACACTTTTATACACACTAATGCACACACACACACACACACACACACACACACACACACACACACACACACACACACACACACGTTTGGCAGTACTGAGATCCATAGGTGTGTACTAGGCAATTGACCATGGAGCCTTTACAAGCCTAGCCCATGGGAATACCCTAGCATCATGCCAACTGATCATAGTCCCCAGTGTGTCTAATGAGTATAGTCATTGGAGTGATCCCTGGGGTGGGATTTCTACTCCCCATCCACTCATCCAGATTTCTCTTGAAGAGGGCCAGTGAGGTGCTCTGATTGACATGTATGTGAAGTCTTCCATAGCGTGGGCAGTCTCCAGGTTATGAACCTGTCCCTCCAGTATGTTCTGTTAATTGTGGAAATGGGGTGGAGGTCTCTGGGGCATGGTGTGTGGATGGACTGGGTTCTTCAGATGTAGCATTCCTGACAGAGCTGGGTCAGAAATGGCTTTGTAAGTCAGGCAGAGATCGCTTCTATGTAGCCAATATGAGACAGAAGACAGCTGGAGTTATTGGAGTCTGTTCATATAGGGCAAGTGTTTAAGGCCTAGGATCCTCTTTGTGAGGTACTTTTACAGCCTCTCCAGTTATTGCAGGTGTCCAGTGAGGTACATGCCAAATAGGTCATTGTACTCGTTGATTGGCGTAATGAGAGGAGAATAAAGGGAGACAATGACCTCCTTCTTGCTGGATGCAACACCCTTAGTAATGACATGTGACACATAGAAGGACTTTCTGAACACAGTGGCACTGTGGTGGTCAACAAAGCACTTGCTGTCAATCTGTGTTCCCAGTTCTCTTACAACAACTTCAGTGTTCAGTGGACTACCATCACTGTGGTAATTCATGGGAACCATGTTGTTCCCAAAGGGGATGGTGGCACATTTTCTGGCATTGAGCTAAAGTCCAGGGTTCTGACACCAGTCATAAGTCTCAGTGAGGCCTTTGTGCAGGATGTCAACCTCATGTGGGGAGGTAATAATAGCATCCACTTTGCAGTCATTTGCTAACATTGTCAGCCAGAGTCCCTTCATGTTGGGCTTGACTTCAGAGGTGTGACTCCACTCATGACTGGTCAGCAGTCTGATATGGAGTCTGCTGCTTTCACACCATGAGTTCTATCTGTGAGCCCATTTGCAAGACACCTAGTGATATAGAGGCTGATGCCTAGCTGAGTGTGTTTGTCTATGATTCATGAGAGGGGAATGGTATCAAAGGATTAGAAGGGTTGCCTATCTTGTTATTTGTTCATAGGTTCATAGGTTCATAGGTTAGTACTAGGCTAACTGCTCTTGCAAATGATTTTAAGCCTAGCCAATTATCCCTTGTGAGACTCAAACCCTGCACCTTGTGTTTGTAAGGCAAACACCTTAACCATTAGGCCACCCTTTGTTGCATACTGTTACAGAGTTATTGCATGTGGCACAGAGCTTATAGGGCTGCAGTGTGTCTATAGCTATCTCTACAGTGGATGACAATAGTGGACCTTGTAAAGTGGATATTGGGACATGTACTGGATGGGTAACAGCAAACAATTGCAAAACCTGCTCCCAATTGATATGGTTCTCACACAAACACACGGGATGCTGTTCTCGCACAAACATACACATGCACATTATCCAGGATTGAGATTAGAACCCCTACCTATTAGTTACTGCTACTACAGTGTTATGCATTTATCACACACGCCACGGAGCTTATAGAGTGAAGGATGTCCCAAGGTACTTCTATGGTGAGGGACATCACCAGCCCTTGTAAAGTATAGCAATGGGTGATGTACTGCATGAGATAGGCCACAAAATGCTTTAACCTACACATATACACACTTATACAAACAAGTACACTCACACACACATTTCCCAGAACTGAGATTAGAACCCCTGCCTAACCAGTTATTTGTATTATATATTATAGTGTTACACAATTATCACAAGCACCACTGAGCTTGTAAGGCTGTAGGTTGTTCAAAGGTACTTCTAAGATGACTGACATCAGCAGGACTGCTAAAGTGGGGCAATGGGAAGTGTACTGAGTGTGAACAGGCTCAAAATCTTTAACCTACACACCCACACACACACACACACACACACACACACACCCACACACACCCACACACACCCACACACACACACACACACACACACACACACACACACACACACAATCACACTTTCACATTTGACAGGACTGAGATTAGATCCTCTACCTATCTAGTTATTTATACTATAGTGTTACACACTTACCGCACATGACACAGAATTTTCAGGGCTGAAGACTGCCCAAAGGTACTTCGAAGATGACTGATATCAGCAAGACTGCTAAAGTAGGACAACAATAAGTGTACTGGGTGTGAACGGTCTTAAAATCTTTAATCTACAGACACACACACAAACATAAACTTTTACATTTGCCAGGACTGAGATTGCAGCCCTACCTATGCAGTTTTTTGTATTATAGTGTTACACAATTGTCGTATGTGCCACAGAGATTGTAGGGCTGTAGGCTGCCCAAGGGTACTTCTAAGGTGACTGAAATCAGCAGGACTGCTAAGGTAGGGCAATGGCAAGTGTACTGGGTGTGAACAGGCTCAAAAACTTTAACTTACAGAGACACACAAATGTGCGCACACACACACACACACACACACACACACACACACATTTTTACATTTGCCAGGACTGAGATTAGAATCCCTACCTAACTAGTTATTTGTACTATAGTGTTATGCAGTTTTCACATGCGCTATAGAGCTTACAAGACTGAAGCCAGTCCAAAGGTACTTCTAAGGTGGATGACATTAGTAGATCTTGTAAAGTAGGGCAATGAGAAGTGTACTGGGTGTGAACGGGCTCAAAATCTTTAACCTACAGACACACACACACACTTTTACATTTGCCAGGACTGAGATTAGAACCCCTACCTAAGTAGCTATTTGTACTGTAGTGTTACACAATCATCACACACATCACAGAGCTTGTAGAGCTGCAGGCTGCCCAAAAGTACTTTTAAGGTGACTGACATCAGCAGGACTGCTAAAGTAGGGCAATGGCAAGTGTAGTGGGTGTGAACAGGCTCAAAATCTTTAACCTACAGACACACACACTTTTACATTTGCTAGGACTGAGATTACAACCCCTACATATATAGTTATTTGTACTATGGCGTTATGCAGTTATTGCACATACCACAGAGCTTATAGAGCAGAGGCCAGTCCAACAGTACTTCTACAGTGAATGACATCAGCAGATCTTGTGAAGTAGGGCAATGGGAGGCATACTGGTTGGGAATGGACTAAAACATTTATTCCTACACACACACAACCACGGTTACATATGCTGGGACTGTGATTAGAACCCCTGCAATATAGTTATTTCTATGATAGTGTTATGCAGTTATCACATGCACTATAGAGCTTACTGGAAGAAGCCAGTCCAAAGGTACTTGTAAGGTGAATGACATTAGCAGATGTTGTAAATTAGGGCAATGGGAAGTGTACTGGGTGGGTAAGGCATCATAATGCTTGGACCTACAGACACACACACACACACACACACACACACACACACACACACACACACACACACACACACACACACACACAGGCAGGTGATGTGATATTACAACCCCCACCTCAGCACCATCAGACAATGAATCTCATCTTCATGCTGGCACATGCCAGTGGTTACAACTGGTATGCAACTGTCTGCAGCAGGACATCACTCTATGCCATTCAGAGTATCCCTGTGTATGACTCACTCTCTGTGTGTGTCTCCCTGTGTGTCTCACTCTATCACTGTCTGTCTCTCTCTTCCCCATGTCGATGTGTGTGAATGCTTGACATATTGTAATATGTTGCCCATAGATATGTGTGTGTATCACACACAACAGATGCAGATATACCACATATGTGCCACCTACAGCTGTCTGTGGGTAATGTTGTCTGATGGGTGTGTGTGGAGACAGGTTTACATAGCTGTGTATGCAAAGACATTTGCACAATACAGAGATACATAGTCCGATGTGGTTTCAGACATGGGCTTCATCTAAGTGCAGGAGCATGCTCAATATGACCTTCTATAGTAAATGTGGGAATCCATTCCACGGATAGCTGTACTCCAGTCCGGCATATTGTGTGCTACATCCATACCTTGCAACCTGTTTGTGCAAGATATCTGGAGATAGGCTGCCAGTATGGGGAAACAATGGGCCAAACACAGGGAGGTACTGTAACTATTGCTGTTATCAATGTATGAGTTGCTTGAGTTACAGGATTTGTTTTAGCAGACATTTTCTGACATATGTAATGTTTGACACTGTACTGTATTGTGTCATTACCTACTGACAGATATAATCAGATCATCACAGTTATTTAACAGAGAAATAAATGATGGATGATGCACAGACCTATATTATGATGTAAAGGCTAGACATTCTTGCACAATCCGGACAGCTGGGAGGTGAGTCTGCTGCCAATTGACTGATAAAGCTGTGTAAAACGTCCAGCACCTTGGTGATATGCTGGCTGGGGATCTCCTGGTTGTGCTGTATTCTTCTTACCTGAAAGGTCATATCCTGGTGTGGCCATACCTGTCAACTATACAGACCCTCACAGATTATCCAGATTCATGTCTCATATATCTGGTCGGTTTCTCTTAACATTGTTGTTTTCAAGCACATTTGTTGCAAATCACTCAGGGTTGCAGTCAGGGAATACTGACAGAACATTAGAGTTTCAGACTTCACACCCTTAATGACATCCATGCTACTACACACTTTCTCTGTTATTCTATCAACTTTCTAACATTATGGGAGAAATATTTCAAATGTGTCCCTATAGTTGGGTCTTTATCCCACCATTATGTATGGCTTTGTCCAGATTTCTTCTTCTATGAGGTTGAGAGGTATGCAGTATGCTACTAGGATTTAGCAGCATGGCCTTACATTTGCATTTTGTTGACTTTGTTATGTTGGTAGTATGGACCCCATGACATTTCCTACAAAGGCACTATGGGTGAGACGTGGGCCTTTGTCAGAGTCCTGTAGGCCATGTGAGACTGATGCAGGCCATCTGTAGTAAGGTAGTGCATTCTGTCACTCATATGTTCCCATGCAGCCATGCAGTGGACCTCCCTAAGGTGACAGTGGTATGTGATAGAATGCACTGCTGTGCTACTAGGCACCATACCTCTCTACGTATGTGAGCCAGACATCTGGACAAAGCCATGAGTAATTGGGTGACAAAGGCCTAAATATATGAGCCATTGTAACTATTGGCCTTACTAACCTGGAAGGATAATACAATAACAGATTTTGTATTAGAATTCATTTTCCTATAGGGTATGAAGTCTGAGATACTACAATCTGTCAATATTTTCTGACTTTAGACCTTTGTGGTTTGCCAGTGATTTGCCAGACAACCACTATTTCAGACTGAAGACACCACAAATATGATGCAAACTTGTCTACATTCTGCAAAAGCTCTGTACGGTTTTGAGGTATGGTAGGCACTGTGTAGGTTACTCCAACCTGTGTATTGTTCATATGTGTGGCCCTCTGTACATGGCCTGTCCAGCTTCCCTGCAGTAATAGATATTGACATCTAGACAGTGTTTACAATTTCCAATGTCAGTGTACCTGACATGCAAAATAGTTGGCACTGCATTTCATGGAACATGGCCTTGTCTATGACACTACTGTAGCTAGGCCACTAGGATACAGCAGCCATGAGAAGTTGCCAGACAAATCCTGACAGTATTCCCCACACATATGCATAGCTCATTGACCCCTGCATATTGTGGACATGCAACAAGTTATCCATGTTGATTGAAACAGTTCTGGCAATGTGTACTTTGCTGGTATTACCCTACAATCTTACATGTTACTGCATTTCTATGTGAATATGGTTGTGAGGCGTGCACACCTGTCAACAGTACACATTTGCACAGACTGTGACTGATATTGGCTTTATGTTTTGGTTCCATTTAGCATAATATTGTGCCCTGTCTTGAAGAATGGAGGAATATCACTAGAGACCACAGGTTAGATTGTACTGGCGTACAATTGAGTTTCATACTTTTTACCCTTCAGAGTCTTACTGCAAATGCAAGGCCTGCTGTGATATCACTGTGTAAGTCTGTAGGGGGTATTCCATCATTGTCGCCATTTGTGTGCCTTTGCCAGACATTCCTTTATGTTTCTATGGCTGACTTTCTGTGTGAATCTGGGGGTGAGTATGGGATCCCCAGAGTAACATCCATGCATGTGACCTATGACCCCTCCCTTAGTTGGCCCCCCACATATACTACAGAGGGATTTGTCACCTTAAATGATACTGCATAGTATGGGAAAGGCAGTATTGTGCAGACATCTCCTGGTGTCCCACATAGCTGTCAGTTGTCTGCTGCTATCCCAGTAGGCCACCCCATTCCTTTGTATGCATGCAGCATTATGTTGCTATGCTACCAAAACATAGTAATCCATTAATTTATTGTTAAGAGGACTGACTTACCTTATGCCTGCGGCAGTTGTGAGGACAGTGCTTGAGGGCTGCCTATGTTGGATGCACACAGTACACTGCCTGTACATGGTAAGTTACAGGTAATGTGATGTGTGTGTTATCTATTTTACTATGTGTGCGAGTCAGAGAGATGTGTCAGTCCCTAGGTCCCTACACTGTCAGTGTGTGTGCTATGTGCTGCCTCTTTGCCATGGCCTGGGCATACTGGGCATGCCTCTGTCTGCCTACGGGAGCAGGCTCAGGGACGTCCTCTTCTGAATTCCTCTGTACCTGTGCAGACCCTGGCAATGGTGGGGGGGGGCTGTGTGGCCCTTCCCCATGCTGTTCTTGCTGCAGCTGTTTCTGCAGGATCATATTGTGTAGTATGGCACATACTATGAACATGTGTGCACATGTGGCTGGAGAGTACTGCAAGGCTCCACCAGATATGTCAAGACAGAGGAGCTGTGATTTGAGCATCCCAAACACACACTCTATAATTATCCTAGTTTGTGCATGTGCCTCATTATGGCATTCTTGAGTGGGTGTGTATGCATTTCTGATGGGTGTCATCATCCATGGCTCCAGTGCATAGCCAGCATCCTCCACCAGATGGCCATATGGGATGTCTCCACTGGCAAATGGCTGGTATAGCTGTGATGAATGCCAGATGTGGGAGTCATGATAGCTTCCATGGCTGCCAGCACACACATTCATGATAATGCCCTGGCATTGCACATGACCTGGCAGCTGATAGAGGGAAGCCCTTGCAGTTTATGCAGATCCTACCCTGTTCACTGGGTGGTGCTTTTATGTGGATGTGCATGCAGTGTATCGCACCCAGTATCTCCGGGTATTCTGCTACATGGCAGAAGAGACACATATTGCTGGTCCTCTCCTCATGGGTGTTGGGGAAGTAAGTGTGCTCACCAGCATGTGGTAGGATGGCATCCAAGAACTGGTGGAGTACTGTGGATGCAGATGCCTGTGAGACCCCATGATGTCCCCAGTAAGTCTTTGGAAAGTACCTTTAGCTAGTATTCTTAAGGCTACACATACCTTAGTATCCAATGGGATGGGTTTCCCTCTGTTGGCTCTGGCTCTGAGTTGAGGCTGGCACAGCTCAATGATTTGCTGAACTATGTCTCTGTCCACCCTGTAGTGCTCTACTATCTCTAGATCATGTAGCCTCTGGTAAGTTACCATGGGTCTGAACACTCTTCTCCTCCTCCTCAGTCTGTAGCGATTGTCAGCATTATACTCCTCACTGCCCTCAGCCTCCAGCATATACTGATGGATCAAAGCAATGGCAGCCCCTAACATGTTTTTGGTTAAAATTCCCCCACATGTGTACACAAATGATGCAAAATTTGTGGGAAAAAACAGACTGTAAGGTGTTTGCATAATTTATACTGTTGTACTGAAGATGCTGTCTGTATTATTGGCTGACTATGAAGCATTCCACCTGCCAGCTATGTTATTTGTACTTGATTGCTTGTATTCTGCTATTTCCCTTTTTTTCCTTTTTTCCCTTCCCATTTTCACCCATTCTAAGGCCCGAGGCACGCTGTGCAAACCCAGTGACCAAATGTAAACAGTCCTGCTATTTCTGTTTTTTTTTTGTTTGTTTTACATCTGGTATTTGCCAAGCAAACCTGTTTAGCTAGAGTAAACAATGAGAAATGAACACACTCTTCATTTCATGGAATAAGACAGTACAGCCTCAGACACATCCCCTTGCTTAGCTGTGCATAGCTAAGCTCATCTGAGAGCCGTGGAGCTCGAATGTGCTTACATCAAGCATGACACACACCCTTTTCATGTCTGCTGCTCCTTCTGCCTACATCACTGCCTTATAGCAGCTACACGGTTAGGTGCAGTTTGGCACTTTGCTTCTTTTTGTGATTCAGTAAATTTCCTTCATTAGCTTACCCCACTGCCTTAGTCCCTAGTTACAGCACTATCCCAGAGCTTTCCCCCTTAGCAACCACTGTTCCCTGGTATTGTTTTGATTTTGCATGCCATAGACTACAATGGCAAAATGCAGATTTCCCTTAAAATTGCTTTTTCACATGTTTTCTTATTTTCAGCACAATCCTGTTTGCACACCGCTGCCCTATGCTTAATCGGCCGAGATTGGTCAAAAAAAAATATTTTTATAATTTTGCAACACTTTTCTATGCCAATGGCCTGGCTGCTTACTGGATTGCTAATTGACCTCATTTGCATGGTTTTCAACCGCAAATGAGGTCATTAGCATAATCCAGTTGTGTCCGTGGCAGAATAGTATTGCCAGGCTCATACACATCCTCAGGCATGTTTACTGGTTGGCTTAGTGGCCATATTCCATGAAGGAATGGCTACACTATTCCTGCATGGAGTTTTTGACTTATTGAATCCCGGGAAAAGTCTTTTAAAGTAGAGGAAATTATCCTCAGAGTAAGGATGCTGCTTGAACAGAAAAGTTGTGGGTATGGTCACTACAGTACAACTTGTTAATGGTGTGTAAATAATAAAGGGCAACTTCATAAAATGGTACATGATCCAGAGTCGAATGTCTTCTGGAGAGCTGTAAAAAATTGCTTCTGTAATATGTCTGTATTATCTGCAATGGCTCAAAGAATAGTTGTAATAGTATGTCCTGAAGCTATGTTTATGTTTTAGAATGCCATATGCTGTGACACTGTCCACAGCTTTTGTAACCCTATTTCCCTGGATTTTTGTTCAGTGAGCAAGCAGGCAGATTTGTAGTCCACAACATTTAACAGCACTGGAACTACAGCAACACTCTTCTAGACGAATGAACATTTGAAACAGTAAGTAGCAAAATCTAATGTGCATTTCAGGTTTTTCAGTTCATTCTCGACACTGTTTAAGAAACTGGAGAAAAAAGATTCAGCCTTTTGACTCCCTATTTCATGTATTGTGTACATAAGATAATTTATAGAGTAGATGCTTCTCATAAAGCCAACTGGTGAGTAGAGAACTAGAAGGAATGTGTTATAATGCTGAGATATTGAGAAATTATTGTGGACTGGACATTCTTAATTGTCCGCAGGTGTGTGTGTGTGTGTGTGTGTGTGTGTGTGTGTGTGTGTGTGTGTGTGTGTGTGTGTGTGTGTGTGTGTGAGGGTGGGGTACAGAAAACCATAGCTCTAGATGATGGTTACCGCTGACACCCTGACCCCATTTGCAAAACTGAGAAAAATGGGGTTATGGATGGCTGGATAGATGAATGGATGGATGGATGAATTGATGAATGGATGTTTTTTGCATTAGCACAATAAATGTGAATTAAGTACCCACCTCAGGATTAAAAAATGAAGGCATGTAAATATCCCTGTCTCCATCCTCACCTATGGTCATATGCTTTGTTTAGCGGGTAGAAGGAATATGTCAGAGATCCAAGTGGGAAAATGAAGTTTCTCACAGGGTTGCTGTGTTCACTTTTCATGACAGAGTGTGATGCTGAGGATTCTAGGAGGGCCTTGGAATACAACTGCTGTTTCTCTGGGTTGAGAGGAGGTGCAACAGGCACAGCTAACCAAGAAGATGTCCTGCAACAGATTCAGGATAACTCACAGCTTACCTGAGAAAACCTGTGGATCCCATAGGATGAGCCTGAGACTGCTGCTAGCAATAGGAAAGTCTAGCGGATCCTGCTCATTCATCATAAACTTCTGACCCTTGACAAAACAATCATTCTTACTGATCAGCTTAAACATTAGGCAAGTATTTAGAAAATTATTTTATGATCCTTTGAGGTCTACTCGATAAATCCTGTTCATATTCCTACTTTAGGATTGTAAGTTTATAGCTTTATTTTTGATAGACACGGACCTCATTTTTTAATATCTTGCAGCAATTAAACAATTTATACTCCACGGATAGTTGTCATGAACATAGAATGCAATGTGCACCAGATGTGTGCCAAGGTAAGAGTGGACAAAAGTAATGCTCAGTTTATAAGCACTTGAGGTATTACAATGGAACCCAAGTGCACTATTAATAAAACCTTATTGGTAAAGAAATGCAAAAGAGCCCCACGTGTACCACAAAGAGAAGTAATGCAATTTGTGATATTCTAGAGGTACATATTATGATGTACATGGAAGCATACTAGTATAAAAAGTTACAGAAGCACTGCATTGCATCAAGGCTAGTGAAATTACCATGACAAAACTCTTCCTTTTTGATAGCAAAAGTCATAACTGTAAAAACTGCCAATGCGACATCTGCAACCAGCCACCAAGAAGTATCTCAGCAACACCCTAGGAGGTATTTAGGGTATTAATTCCGTACAATGGCCTCAGCAGAGAGACATAGCTGTAAAGATTTAAAATGGAGACCAGGCAGTGAATGGGTTATACCAAATGTATCTGTCCACAGTAGTGCCAGCAGGTTGAGGAATGTCCTACCTCCACAGATATAACTGGCAACAGGTACCTTCTGAAGGCCCACTGGAAACACAACAAACATGTTACAAGTATCAACAGTCACATCCTAAAGCAGTTCTTGGATTGTTTCCTGGTACATGTCCACCAGAACATATGGATCCTGGAAATACAAGTCAACTATACTCCCATTATGGAAAGCTTTCACAAAACTTTCCATGTCAAGTGTCCCTGGGGCAGTGAATGACACATCCATCATAGCATGCAAACCACAAATTGATTATGCAATAGCCTCTCTCAACAGGCTGAGATATCACTCTGTAAGCTCTCAGGTATAGTGTGATAATACAAGGCACATTATCAGTGTGTTTGTACCTGCTACCTGGGGATAATTATAATGCCTCTCTTTTAAGCTGGACGTATTTCCCATGGAGTTTTATTAGGCAATGCCAAATATCCACTAGATCCAAAACTATTTATTCTCATATGGTATAGAAGGCCTCCACATCTGCCCATTACCATGAATTTAACATCACTGAAAGTGAATTCACCTAGCTGAAATGCATTTTGGCTGTTTGGACAGCTGTGTTGACACCTTCCACTACACATGCGTGAATGTCTCTGAATGTTTGCTGCTTGTCACAGCCTGCATAATATGACATGTATCTAGAACCCTACCTTGATATGACGGTGACAATGAAAACAAAAAGATGACCAGTAAACTCCAGAATACCCCACATCATGGCTTCAAAACCCATACAGGCACAGAAACTGACAACACTGCAATTGTCCAGGTAATCATAATGGCATATATGTAGTTACAGATAAATGCATAGCAAGAGTGACTTGTGATGTTATTCTCCCATAATGGCAAGGGATATGAGAATTGGGGTCCTCATCACTTCTCATACCAACAATAAAAGAACCAATGCTGTCAGACACCTGTGGATGCAGACCCTCTGTTACACATGGGATCATGTACCACCTGGACCCTTTCTCCATCCCTCATCAAGTATGGAATACCTCAACAAGTCATCAGCAACCTTACCATGACTATGCCCCCAGTTATTTGCTAGTAAGACATGAACCACCTTACTCTTTCTGCTGCCTATGGTGAATGTGTGCATAGCAACATATCTAGTCAATCTTATGTTGAGGAGCACCAGCAGATGGAGTTTCCATCTGTGGTCACTGATAAGGTGCTGCAGGCAGGCAGTGGACTCATTTCTATGGACACAGCAAATGTTTGGGATAATGGGAATGCAACCATCTGGACGATTCAAAGATGGCTGCCATTCTATAGGCACTGCAGTACTTCAGCTCTTCAAATACCTGAGAAAAAAATCAACCCTGTGGAGTTATACTTAGAGTTAAGTTACTAATTGACAGCAATTACTAATCTACCAGAAGTCACTTTTGTTTCTGAGGAAAGAAAATTGGAAAAAATATTTGCTAGTAGCAGGATTGGATCTGATTGTCAGGTTGACTCTGAACAGAGCACTGAACAAAGGACTGTCATATCTCACTGCTGTAACTTTTCCTTGGGAAATAAATCTACTTACAGAGTTTCGAAATGTCTAAAGAGGACAAAAATATGGAAACTACAACTACCAAAACTAAGCTGTCAGTTTTGCAATCGCCAGAGAAAGAATCTTTCCATAAGAGACAGAAAACTTTTAAACAACAAGAGACTGCAAAAACAGGAATAGCATCAAAGTCTGATCAACAGGTCACAATGGAGGAAATAAAATCAGCATTGCTACTCATACAGGATGCTTTAAATGAGCTGACAGCTCAAACGCTTACATTTAGTGACACATGTAACCGGATTCTCGAAAGAATGGAGAAAGCAGAAACTAGAATAGCTGCAAATGAAGACAACATAATAATGCTTACTAAAAGAACAGAGACACATGGGGCAGACATTCAATCGATGCAAAGCAAAATTCTGGACTTGGAAGCAAGATCTAGACGCAACAATATAATAATCAGAGGGATTCCTGAATCCATTCAATATAATGATCTGATTACTTCTATCACACAAATAGTCGAAATTCTGCTCAAAGACTCTGAGGAGGTTAAACAGATGGTCATAGAAAGGGCTCATAGAGCATACAGAGAATCTCAAGCTTCAAATATACCCAGACCTGTTTATGTTAAAATATTGAACTATCAAGACGTAAGCAAAATACTGTTAACTATAAAAAAATCTGGTGGATTTATAATGTGGCAAAACAATAAAATCTCTATATCACAGGATTTACCAACACAAATAAGGCAATCTAGACAAATGCTGGCTCCATATTGTAAGTTTCTGATTGACAAAAATATCAGATTTCAAATGAAATATCCCAATAACCTAATTTTTACTGTGGATGGCATTAAATACTCTGTAAGCACAAAAAAGAAGCAAGACCTACTTTTTTGAAGCTTTTTAAGGCTCTGCCATCTTCAGAAATGTAAACAGTCCATCTGGTTTTCTGCAACATCAGAGAGAATGGGATTCTCTATTTACGACGATCCGAGGCTTCAAAATCCTTTGTCTGCTTTGTTTCTTGTTCCAGGCCTGATGATTCATCTTCTTATCTTCTTATTTCGTAATTCCAGCTGCAACACGAAGTTCCCACGAAGTTTTATGGCTGTACTGAGCGTTTGTAATCCACAAGGCAACAGGAAATGTATTGGAGGAAGCAGAGGGACTGTTTTTACTGTGGCGCAACCAGGAGGTCCGTTTGATGATCCCCGTCATGGCCTTGAAGGAAAGGACTTAGACTGTTTTTACAGTTTTACTACCTGGGAAGTAAGAAGATCTCCTGGAAAGGTTAAATGAAGCCTTTTGGACTTAGTTTGAAGAAAAAACAACTGTAAGATGTTGGTTGAAGTTAGAGTGTTGCAGGTAAATCCTGTGGAAATGCATTGAGCATTAGAGAAGGAGACTGTAATGTATAATGGCAGAAAAAGGTACTGTGGCTTCTCATTTTTTTTATTTATTTTCTTTTTTTCTCTTTTCTTTTTTTTTTTCTTTTTCTGTCTCAATGAGTAGATTAACAGTTAAAAATATTGTGCAGTTAATAAACAAAGATTATATAGGTAGTTGTTTTTAAATGTGTAATACAAAGCATTTTCCTTTTTTGTTCTCCTTTCTGCTGTGCTCTTTTTATGCTCTTTTTTTAACCCTTTTGTTCCTCTCTCTGATATAAATGCTCATCACAAGTGAAAATGATATTTTTGTTTTACTGTGAACTGCATTGATTTTTTATTATTAATATGTTAGTATGTTAGTTGGCATGGGAGGAATAATGTAGATTAAAATAATTAGTTCATTTAATTCAGTAAATGCAGGGTGTTGAGAAATGTTAAATAATTATGTCCTATCTATGTAAACTAATATTTAATTCTGTTTAGATCAACAAAACAAAATGTTACATGTTATTGCTGCTTATAAGGTTAGAGTGAATTGAAGTACATTAGAATTTTATGGTGCAATTAGTTCATTTGAATATCCAAAATATGATCAGAGCTGTAGTTACTTATAGTAGTGTTTAGTAAGGAATGTCAGAATTAGGCTTTGTAGACATAGTAGTAGTAGTTGTAGTAGGTTTTTTGCATGGCGTTTTATTGTTAAATAATAGAATTAGTAGGTTAGTTACTCAGATGGTTTCCAGTAATGTGAAAAACCTATGCTCATCCTGGTCCGAAGGAATAGTTTGTAGGCACTGGGTAGGGATGGGATGGCAGTTTTGCTTCCAAATATTTGTTGACAAGCCAACTTATGTTATTCTAAGGTTGCTTAAAAAGAGTAGACATCGATGTACATTTCTAAGGATTTTTAAATGTGGATAATAGAATCTTGGAATGTCAAAGGACTCCAGAACATGAAAAAAAGAAAGCTTTTCTTTCACTTGTTCCTTAAATCATCAGCAGGTTGTATTTTATTACAAGAAACACATATGACTAATGACCAGTGGGTGTCAGTGAAAGATAAGAAATGGGTTAGGAAGATTGTGACGGAAGGAACTACGAACAGTGCAGGAGTGGCAATTATAATTAAGAATCACTTTCAGGGAGATATTTTGGATATGAAAACGGATCAGGAGGGTAGATGGTGTTTGGTACTTCTCACATCCAAATGGTATGATAAACCTATAGTACTAGTTTGTATATATGCCCCCAATGTTAACCAACATCATTTCATAACTTCAATTTATTCCATTTTACAGTCATATAATAATTGCTATATAGTGATGGGTGGTGACTGGAACTCTTACCAAGATCCGAAATTAGACAAGTTGGGTGCTTCTAAAGCGTTCATTAAACAGGCAATGGTAGCATTGAATGAATTGAAAACTGATTTCAAACTGTTTGACCCTTTCAAACACACACACTCACAAGGGAAAGCAGAAAATTTTACGTTTTACTCAACCTGTCATAAAATGTGGTCGAGAATTGATTTTTTTCTAATTTCAGAGGTATTGATTTCAGCCGACCCTAGTGTTTCTAATCAAGCCAGACAACTCTCAGACCATTCAAAGATAACCTTAACCTTAACCAGTAATAATATGAATACTAAGAGCCTTTGAGGGTATAATTGGTCCTTGAATCCATACTTATTAACCAAGGAGGATATATTAATGGAAGTTAAGGAGATTCTTAAACAATTACTATACAATATTTCCCAAAATAGACACCTGATAGATATTGAATGGGCTACAATTAAAACGCAGTTAAGAGGATTATTTATTCAAAAAGCTACTTATTATAAAAAATTGCAAACTAAGTCTCAATTAGATTTAGAAACTAAAATTCAAGTATTGGATCAAGATCTGATGAGGAACTATAATGAACAGACAGAAACTGAGTTATTTAGGTGTCAGAAAGAACTGTTTCTACTTCATAATAGAAAACTGTCACTTTATGAACAAAGAAATTTAGTAAAATATGCAAATCATATTCAAACCCCTTCGAAAGCTTTAGCTCGTATTATCAACCAGACAAAATCAACACGGTTAATTTCTGAAATACACTATAACAATACTACATATACTGACAAGGCAGATATCATGAAGATCTTTGAAAAATGTTTTAATCAGATTTACGGAGAGCAGCAGACACTCTTGCAAGATAAAGAAAGAAAAGATTTTCTACAGAAAATCACTTTCCCTAATATTGATAAGGATTTCCATAGAAATTTAATTAAACCGGTTGAAGTCGAGGAGGTGTTAGAGACAATCAAGAAATTAAAGCCTCCTAAAGCCCCAGGGACAGATGGTTTGACATCAGAATTTTACAAATCCTTTAGTGAGATTTTGAGCAATGTATTGGCACAGACTTTTAATTATATTATGCGGAATGGAATTAATGATCCTCATTTTAATGCTTCAAGGACAGTTCTCGTATTGAAGGAGAAAGGTGATCCCAAAAATCCTGATAATTACAGGCCCATATCTCTTTTGAATATCGACATGAAAATCATGACATCTATTCTGGTGAGTAGACTGAAAAAGGTAATAAACTTAATTATATCAGAGGAACAGGCGGGGTTTATGGATGGGAGACAGACCACGGACAATACCTTAATGCTTCATACCTTAATCTCTTATGCGAAACACAAAAACCTGAATTTGTATGCCCTAATAATTGATGCTCAGAAGGCATTTGATAGGGTTAATTTGGTTTATTTATTTGACATATTACCATATTTTAATATACCCCAGGAATTTGTTTCAACGTTAAGAATACTATACAATAATGCATATACAAATTTATTTATAAATCACGAATGCTTGAATAGGATACAAATCAAAAATGGTACCTGTCAGGGCTGCCCATTATCTCCCATCTTATTTAATCTGTACTTGGAGCCCTTATTTTTACACCTTAAGCAAAATGTATTCTATAATTCTCCAGTACTGTATGGGATAAAGGTTGGGCTGGCTGCCTTTGCAGATGATTTAAACATATATTGTACCACACCTGTTTCCGATACTGAAAAAATATTTGCTGCAATAAGAATCTTTGAGAGAATTTCCAACTACAAGCTAAACTTTAAAAAATCTAAAATATTTCCGTTAAAGACACCCACACCTTTTTCAATGCTGCCATTGATAGGACAAGTAACGACGGAAGAAAGGATAAAATATCTGGGGATTGCATTCTCCACTGAAAATAGGGATTTTTTTTATAAACAATGTAAAATCAACTGCAGATCAAATAACATTGGATCTAGAGAGATGGAATAAGTTGAAGTTACCACTGATGGCAAGAGCAGCAATTATAAGAATGAATGTTCTTCCCAGAATGTTATATATTTTTAGAGCTGCACAACTCAGAATTACGAAAACATTTTTAAACGGTTTCATATAGGATTGGGGAGATTTCTGTGGGAACCCAGGAAGACGAGAATATCATATGAAAAATTGATGGTTCCAAAAATTAAGGGGGGGGCTGGAGTTACCGGATTTTGAAATTTACTATTTAGTGATTCAGGCCAATAGGATCTTAAAGACGTCATACTTTGATAGTAGTAGTAGAAAATGGACACCCAAATGGGTGCTCCTAACGTATAAGTATATAAGTGAAGTGGGGGTCAATGTTAAAGCTTTACCCTTTCTAAATGATCGAACAATGAGTAAATATAAGTTGATGGAACACATAAAGAGCTATGTAACGGCAATTCAAACTCTTTTTGCTTCCTTAAACTTATTAAAATATATGATGGTATTCCAACCATTTCATGGGAACCCTAACTTAACAATTGGTAGTCAACTGATAGATTTAAAGAAATTCCCCTTAATTAAGGAATTAACTGTACTTGATTTATATCCTTTTCTAGGGGTAGTAGTACATGATATTCTAAAAGAAATGGAACTTCCTATTTCCTATTTAATCATAGTTAGACAGTTGAAGGACTTAGCAATAAACTATTTTAATAACTTTGAAATGAAAGAGGAGGACTTAATCACTTCTCGTAATCTGTGGGAAGCCCTGTTGCAGGATAGAAAATATATAACCGCAGCATATAAATTGATAAAAGAGAGGAAGTACAACAAACACATTCTTTTATCGAGTTACTGGAGGGAGAAACTGATATTGTCAGATGACAATAAGATATTGGAGGCATTCAGTACAACATTAAAGTCTGTATCCCTGCAAAAATTGATTTTTACGCAGTTGATGATTTTCAACAACGCATATTATACTCGTCTCACTCTTCACAAATTTGATCCGAAGAATTCACCTAAATGCCCACATTGCTTAGATCAAACAGCGGATTTGCTTCACATGTTCTGGAGTTGCAAGTGTATTTATAAATTGTGGAATTCACTCAAGTTGCAGTTACAAAAAATGGGCTACCAAAACTCAACACTCTCTTGGGAGTTTATGATTCTTCATATTCCCCCAGAGAATCTAGGAAAATCAAAAAGGATCGTAATTATGAATATTTGTTTATTAATGAAATTACATATAGCCAAAAATTGGTTGAACCCAGACCAGACATCGTGGGGAAATTTCAGATTGATGGCTATACAACATATTTTAGCGCATAAACTCTTAATAAGCGACCATAAGAAAAATATCAACAATATAAAAATATGGGAGCAAATTTTCAATATTGTGTTGGCGTAGAGGTGCCTATCCACTTTTTCTCGGGACTTAGAGTACAATGTAAAATCAATCTTAGATTAGATATAAGAGGTAGAGACAATACAGTTCGTTGGCTTGATTTGTTATTGTGGGTTTTCTTTTTTTTTTTCTCTCTTTTTTTTCTCTTTTTTTGATTATTAGTACTGTACTTATGACCAATATATGAGATTGACATATAATGTGAAGTTAACCTATGGAAGCATTTTGTAAATATTGTACATAGTGTGTGAATTTGTAATATGGTTGCGAAAAACAATAAAAAATGTTTATTGAAAAAAAAAAGGGAATGCAACCATCTGCTGCTGGGTGCATAATGAAGGCTGTTGTGTTTCCACATTACTGAACTGCATCTGCACCAGTGTTAATACTGCCTATGTTAACATGATAGCAGCATGACAAAGTTGAGCAATCCTGCTGGCAGCATATCTGCGCTACATTTTGTGCTGCTGAGTGGCCAGAAGAGGTCCAAATGCACAAAAATGTCAGTGAAACATGCAGTTAGGAACCTGAAGTGCTCAAATCAGGTGGGATTGCACTAGCATACTGACAGACAGGAGCTCTAAATGATGCTCCATAGCCAAAGCAGGCTCACCATCTTCAGTGCCAGTCTGTGACACTCTACAGCACTGTAACTTCCATGACCCACCATGACAGGTGTGGCAGTAATGTGCTGTGGTGTATGTCCAACCTCTATCTAAATATCATTACACTGGGACACACAGACTCTGCTAGTGTGAACAGGAGCCTGCACTATACCAGGTGCTCCCAACATTCATGGCTGATCCCTAGACAACTCTTTAATGGCCCAGTGGGAGCACATAAAGGATGGATAAAGGTCTCCCTCACACTTTTAGCTTGACCCATGTCTGCAATAGTTGGATCCTCATCGATACCATCACTGGTTTCAGGCTTGATATCAGTATTAAAGGTACAGACATTGGCAGCATCCTATGCGCAGTGAGGTGTCAGCATCTCTGGAAGTGCAAGAGGTGTCTCTGACAAACCTGGTCATTTTAGTGTATTGACTAGTGTGACTTCTAGCCCAAAAAGGTGGTGGAGAGTTTCCCCCCAAAAAAAAAAAAAAAAAAAAAAAAAAATCTTACTTTTTTCCCACTTTCTGAAATTGAAGAAAGTTCAGTTACAGATTTGCTGTTCTGAACTGTTTGTAAGTTTCTTGGAGGCCAGTGCTTACTTGGGCTAAAGGGAAGTCTCTGTGTTCACCAGTGGCAGTGGTTAACACTGAGCAGCCTGCCTGTCCCTGTAGGAGTGGTTACTGGCTAGAAGCTGTAGTTTTATTGACCATTTTGGGTCAATTCCAAACTCCTTGATCTCTCTCTCTCTTAAAACCCTGCAACTCTCTTTTTGCGTGGTCTTGTGCACAGAGCAGCATCGGGCAGCACCGCTTAAGCAGGTTTAAACTATTCCCGGCTCTACAAAGTCTACTCTTCACTTTTTCTCTTAGAACTGCTCTAAGTCTCAAAATAAGCGCTCTATTTTCATTCTAAAGCCCTGCACTTGCTCGTATAAGTAATATCATAGGTAAACACTAATAAAATTAAGCACTACATCCTCTTATACTCCTTTTAAGCACTTTCTCCTTATTGGTTCTTTCTGATCAGTCAATAAGTAGTTCCCTATACTATTCAGGCATGTCCAAAGGTCAGTTTTGGGTTTACTCACCAGTCTAGCTGGTGAATCTGGGAATCTTGAGGCAATGTTACAACTGCCTTATGTATACAAACCACCCACTCCTCCTCCCAACAAGCTCAAATATATGTGAGAGATGCAACTATATAGCCAAACTGGAGGCTAAGCTCTCTCAACCCAGTACTGGCACAGCCTGTCAGGAGAAGGTAACCACACACACCACAAATCCAGTCTCACATAGACCTATCGCATCAGCAAACCAAACACATAAACACACAAAAACATATTCGGAGGCTCTAAATAAAAATCTGCCTAAGCAGCAGAGACCTCCAAAGCAATCATCCAAGCAACCCCTACCACGAAACAATACCCACGTAGCACATAGCTCACAAAGTCAGTGTGCCACACAGTCACAGCCCTTAAGTCTAAACAACACACCTAATACACTTGTAATAGGTGACTCTATTGTCAGACACACTGACGTCCCACTCACCAGGCTGAACAAGGAGAAGGTCAGTGTAAGCTGCCTGTTAGGTGCCAGGATCCACCACATAACACAAGCACTCAGGTCACTCCAAAGCAAGTACAAATATTACTCCGTCATTGTCCATGCTAGTGTTAATGACCTGAGATGTACCTCCGTGGACTACATGAAAAAAGACATAGAGGAGCTCTCTGATCATGTAGCCCAGGCCGGTATGACCCTGACCTTGAGTAGCATCTTACCCTCACCAAGAATGATGCCACAGTATAAAGACAAAATGATCAATTTTAACAATTGGCTAAAGTATTGATGTCATTCAAAGGAGATCCAGTGTCTTTCAGCCTGGGATGACATGCTCGACAAGTCATGTTGCTTCTCTAGGGACGGCTTGCACCTGTCACCCCTGGGTTTTTGAATACTGGCAAAGGCTCTTGCCTCCCCCATAGTGCCTTTTTTAGGCAAGGCTCAAAAGACAAACCCACCTCCATAGACAACACAAAGAAAAAAAAACTAAGGGTAATGCTGCTCAACGCCAGAAGTCTAAACCTCAAGATGCCCACACCTCCAGGTTAGTGGCACTGCACGAAGCATCGGAGACCATCCATGTGCAACTAACAGTGGGCAAAACTGTTTTTCAGTTTGTATGCTACAGACCACCCTCCCAAGCACAGGAACCTCACTCAGCTTTCCTGAGAACACTGGAGAATATGAAGGTCTCTCCAAACACCATTATATTGGGTGACGTCAACTACCCAAACATTGATTGGGAAAACTACTCAAGCCCAAACACCCTCGCCCAAAGGTTCCTAGAATTTATAAACTCAAATGCTATGGAACAACTGGTCACCACTCCCACAAGAGGGGAAAACATATTGGATCTGGTCATCACCAACAGGCGGTCTCTATGTTCCACACCAGAGGTATACCCCTCATTGGTAAGATCAGACCATAAACTAATTTCACTCGACATCCATATTCCGTCCCCACCCCTAGCCAAGGAAACAACGGTGAAGAACTTCTCAAAAGCAAACTTCACACTTCTCAAAACTGAGGTGGAATCCTTCAAAGCCCCCGGGCCAGTGGAAAATATGGCCCAAAATGCAGAATCCTTTACAAAAGCATTCTATGGACACCTACAGGAATGCATGGAGCATGCTATCCCAAATAAAACCAAGACTCACTCCTACAAAGGCAGGAGACCTGTCTGGTGGACCCCGGCTATAAATAAGCTATACAACAGAAGGAGAAAGCTACTACATGATAGAGTAAAATCCCAAAAAGGGATGGCATCTTTGATCAGTACTAGCAGGAAACTATGATCCCTCATAAAATCATCTAAGGCCAACTTCGAAAAAAAAATTACACAAGACACTAAAGATAATCACAAGGCCTTCTTTAGTTATGTCAGAAACCTGGGAGGCAACTCCCAGATATGCTCTGAGTTAGTGCAAAATGACAGAAAATACACTGAACCCACAGACATTGCCAACATCCTGGCAGAAAGGTTCAGTGCAAACTTCTCCCCCCTTCCCCCCCAAAAGAGCAAATGTCTATCCCAACAGAGTGTAGCCTTCCTGAGATCACAGATGCACAGGTGAGAGTTACCCTCTCCAAAGCAAAAAACACAGCATCAATGGGACCAGACGGTGTCCCGGGCTGCATCTTACATGAGCTCCAAGAAGAACTAAACCCTCATATAAAGTCACTGTTCAATCTCAGCCTTACTACAGGATATGTACCCAAGGAATGGCGTACAGCAACAGTGGTCCCACTCTACAAAGTTGGTGCCACAACAGACCCCAGAAACTATCGCCCTATAAGCCTGACTAGCCTGGTCTGCAAAGCTATGGAGCGTATCATCATGGAAATCATAAACAAAGACATTGGGAACCTCCAGACACTGGATCCTACCCAATTCGGCTTTGTTAAGGGTAGATCTTGTCTCTTGAACCTGGTCGACTTCTTTGAAACAGTTACCAAAGCCAGAGATGAAGGGAAGGTAGTCCACACAGCCTACCTGGACCTCGCAAAAGTCTTCAACACAATACCCCACTCGGGCATCATAAATTAGCTCAACAGCTTAAATATCAACCCCTATGTCACAAGATGGGTTGCAAACTGGCTCAGGGATAGAACCCACATGGTCAGAATAGCAGGTGCCATGTCAGACTCTAAACCAGTTACAAGTGGCATCCCACAATGCTCAGTCCTGGGACCTCTCTTGTTTGGTATATATTTCTCCGAGGTATAGGCTAACATGGGTGGACTATGGCTGAGCAAGTTCACAGATGACTGCAAACTGGGTGCCTTAATCGACTCTGCGGCTGACACAAGCATCCTTCAAAAGGGTCTCACAGAGATGGATAACTGGTGCCAGAGCCATGACCTAAAGCTAAATGCCAAAAAGTGCATAGTCATCCCCTTTGGGAAAAACAAAGTGCCCACAAATTACCACATAGGTGGTAATCCATTAAGTACAGAAGAAGCAATTAGGGACTTGGGGACCCAAGTAGATAGCAATCTCTCCTTTGACAATCACGTTGCCTAAGTGGTTAGAAAGACCTTCTATATAGCCCACCTTATCATGAAAGGGTTCACATCTAGATCAAGAGAGGTCATTGTGCCCCTCTACTCATCACTTATCAGGCCCATAATTGAATACAATGCCCCATTTGGGATGTACCTTACCCAACACCTGCAGCAACTGGAAAGACCTCAAAAGTACCTCACCAAGAGGATCAAGGGGCTCAAACAGATGCCCTATGCAGTTTGGCTAAAGAAACTCCAGCTCTACTCAGTTGTGTACCGCCTACTCAGAGGCGATCTGTGTCTGACGTATAAAGCCATGTCCAACCCAGAATTAATGGACATGCTTCACCTCAGGAAATCCAAATCCCTTAGAGCTACACGCTCCAGGGACTTGAACCTCAGCACAGAAATAAATAGGACATGCTGGAGGGACAGATTCATATCCCAGTGACTCCCCTCACTCTGGAACAAAATCCCAATCCATGTTAGGCAGAGCCTCTCACTGACCCTCTTCAAGAGAAATCTTGATGAGTGGATGGGAGATCGTAAGTTTACCCTTGGGATCTCTTCTGTGTCCCTGATTGACAGAGGTACAGTAAACTAACCTTAAAAGGGCTACCTTCTGTGACCTACTATACAGAGGCACAGTCAACTAATCTAAAAGGGTGGCTAAAGCCAAACACACTCTGGCTACGCATATAAATGCCCTAGGGCAGATAGCCTAGTATCAGCCTATGAACCTATGTTATAAAAGCATGTCAGAATTTGAAGATCGCCACACTCAAAAGAATAGGGTTGTGTTTGAATTTATCATGTTGTGCTGAGCTAGATGAACTATTATGTCCACTGATGGGAGCAGTAATAGATATTGCTGCTTATAGTCCTGCAGAAAGACATGGAATACCAGCATAGAGGGCAGCATATATATGCCGGTCTCCTTATACATGCAGAGAAATGTGTACATATAGGTTAGGTATATAATCTTAGTATGTCATGAAAGAGAGGAGACTGTGGGAAACTGTACCATTGCACACTGCTATCACACTAACACTACCGCAGTTCTTCTGAACATATCATCACCTGTATTAGAAGAACAGCATAGGTGTCATCTTCACCTACAAAGGGAATGATGACCACCATCCCACTCTTGGCACCTGTGAGCATAACCTCTGGAACCCGGTCCAGCAGTACCTCCTTCCATTTTGTATCATGCCAGCTATGAGATGGGCCACAATGCCCTGGTAGCTATTAGATCTAAAACCCTATTATTGGCCCAATCTTCATGGTAAATCAACAGTAGTACCCTAGAGAATTCACATCTGCTGTTGTCTCAGTCCTCCTCACCTTCCTCTATTCCTATTCCCCCCTGCACTGCCAGAAATGCTCTGATGTACTTCACAGCTTGTAGGAGGATTTCAGTATCCTGAAGAGGTGTTTATTTTCCTCTGTCTGCCAATCACTATACAGAAAGCATAATAAGGTAAGATCAGACATGTCTGCAACAAAATACACACCTGGTCTATATTATGCATACCAATAGGTAACATAATAAAATGTACCTACTGTTCTGCCAGAGAACAGTACAAATAATACAAAAGCAAAAATGCAGATTTGTACCCAAATGCACACAGTGTCGACCATTAGTGTTCAATGCAGCATGACTATGGCGAGTGCATACAAATGATATTTAAATGAGGTATGGCACATCCATCCATCCGCAGCCTCTTTTTCCATTTTTGCACATAGGTTCATAGGTTCATAGGTAAGTACTAGGCTATCTGCCCAAGGGCATTTAAAAGCCTAGCCAGAATGTGTTGGCTTTCACCACCCCCTTAGATTAGTTCCCTGGGCCTCTGTCCAGCAGAGCCATCAGTTCCCTGCGCCACTGTCCAGTAGAGCCAGTGCAGTGATCCCCGGGGTAAATTTTCTGTTTCCCATCCACCTGTCAAGGTTTCTCTTGAAGAGTGTTAGTGAGGGGCTCTGCCTGATGTATATTGGAATCCTGTTCCAAAGCATGGGGAGTCTCTGGGATAGGAATCTATCCCTCCAGCATGTCCTATTTATCGTTGTGGTGAGGTTCATATCTCTAGAGCTTGTGGCTCTCTGGGATTTGTTTTTTTTTACGTGGAGCATGTCCATCAATTCTGGGTTGGAGATGGCCTTGTATGTCAGGCAGAGATCACCTCTGAGTAAGCGGTATGCAACTGAGTACAGCTGGAGTTTCTTGAGTCGGGCTGCATAGCGCATCTGTTTGAGGCCAGTAATCCTCTTGGTGAGGTACTTCTGTGGCCTTTCCAGCTGTTGCAGGTGTCTTGTAAGGTACATCCCAAATGGGGCGTTGTTTTCTATGATGGGTCTAATGAATGATGAGTAGAGAGGCACAATAACCTCTTTTGTTCTAGATGCAAACTCTTTTGTGATTAGGTGGGCCACATAGAAGGATTTTCTAACCACCTTGGCAATATGATTATCAAAGGAGAGATTACTATCTACTTGGGTCCCCAGATCCCTTATTACATTTTCTGTATTTAGGGGACTACCACTTATGCCAGTAGTTCACGGGTATTTTGTTTTTTCCAAAGGGCATGACTATGCACTTTTTTGGCATTTAGCTTGAGGCCATGATTTTGACACCAGGTATCCATCTCAGTGAGACCCATCTGAAGGGTGTCTGTATCAGCCGGAGAATCAATTATGGCCCCTAGTTTGAAGTCGTCTGCGAACTTGGTCAGCCATAGTCCTCCTATGCTTGCCTGTACCTCTGAGAAGTATATACCGAACAAGAGGGGTCCTAGGACTGAGCCCTGGGGGATGCCACTTGTAACTGGTTTAGAGTCAGATGTAGAGCCTACAACTCTCCCCATGTGGGTTCTAGCCATGAGCCAGTTGTCAACCCATCTTGTGACGTAGGGGTTTATGTTCATGTTGGTGAGCTTGTCTATAATACTAGAATGGGGAATGGTGTCGAAAGCCTTTGCGAGGTCTAGGTAGGCTGTGTGGACCTCCTTTCCCTCATCTAATGCCTTGGTAACCATCTCAAAGAAGTCTACCAGGTTTAGGAGGCATGATCTGCCCTTAACAAAACCAAACTGGGTAGGGTCCAAGGTTTGGAGGTTCCCAATGTCTCTGTTAATGAGTTCCATGATGATGCGTTTCATAGCCTTGCAGACCAGGCTAGTCAGGCTTATAGGCCAATAGTTCCCGGGGTCCATTGTGGCTCCACCTTTGTGGAGCAGGATAACTGTTGCTGTGTGCCACTCTATGGGTACATAGCCTGCAGACAGGCTGAGTTTGAACAGTGTGTTTAGGTGAGGGGTTAGTTCATTTTGGAGCTCTTGTAAGACACAGCCTGGGACCCCGTCCGATCCCATTGAAGCTGTGTTTTTGGCTTTGGATAGGGCTGTTTTAACCTGTGCATTGGTGATTGACTGGGCCCTACATTCTTCTGGTATGCTTATGGGCCCTTTAGGGGGTGAGAGGGGGGTGAAGTTTGCACTAAACCTGTCTGCCAGAATGTTTGCAATATCAGTCAGTTCAGTGTATTTTGTGCCATTCTGCACTAACTCAGAGCAGATCTGAGAGTTTCCACTTAGGTTCTTGACATAGCTAAAGAATGCTTTGTGGTTATCTTTGGAGTCATTGTCAATTTTTCTTTCGAAACTAGCCTTGGATGATTTAATGAGGGATCGTAGTTTCATGCTGATACTGATCAGGGATGTATTTCCTTCTTGGCAATTTACTCTTTTCTGTACTAGATTCCTCCTTCTGTTGTATAGCTTGTTTATGGCAGGGGTCCACCAGACTAGTTTCCTTTTCTTGGAGGAGTGAGCCTTGGTTTTACTTGGGATAGCACGATCCATGCATTCCTGCAAATGCTCATAGAGTGCCTTTGTAAAGGTTTCAGCAGCTTGGACAGCATTGTCCTTTAGCATGGGGTTGTGAACCTTTCCACCTCGGTCTTAAGTAACATGAAGTTTGCTTTTCATGGTGGTTTCCTTGATTGGGGGTGGGGGCAGAATGTGGATATCCAGAGTGATTAGTCTATGGCCTGATCTAACCAGCGAGGGGTTGACCTCCTGTGTGGAAGACCGGTCGCCCATGTTGGTGATGACCAGGTCCAATATGTTGTTCCCTCTGGTGGGGGTGTTGACCAGTTGATCCAGGGCATTCGAGTTTATATATTCTAGGAAGCGTTGGGCAAGGGAGTTAGTACTTGAGTAGTTCTCCCAGTTTATGTTTGGGTAATTGAAATCACCCAGTATTAAGGTGTTTGGTAGGACCTTCATATTTCTCAGTGTCTCCAGAAATGCGGAATGGGGACCCTGGGCCATGGTGGGTGATCTGTAGCAAGCTACAATTTGGATTGCAGTTTTGCCCATTGTTAGTTGCACATGGATGATCTCTGATGCATTGTACTGCGCCACTAACCTGGAGGTGTGGGTATCCTTGATGAATATGGATATACCCCCGCCTTTTGTGTTTCGGTCCTGGTTCTGTGGCCAAAAGGTATGGCATGAGTTATAGCCTAGTAGTGCTGGGGTGCTCTTAGGAGCCTTAAACCAGGTTTCTGTTACTGCACAGATGTCGATGTTGTCCATACTGAAGAGTGTCTCGAGTATGTGCATTTTGAGGTTTAGACTTCTGGTGTTGAGTAGCATTACCCTCAGTTTTTTGTTACTTGTGTTATTTATGGTGGTGGGTTTGTCTTTTGAGCCTTGCCAGTATTCAAAAGCCTAAGGGTGACAGGTGCAAGCCATCTCTTGCGAAGCAACCCGGCTTGTCGAGCATGTCATCCCAGGCGGACAGATACTGGATCCCTTTTGAATGACACCAGAAACTTAGCCAATTGTTGAAATTGATCATTTTTTTCTTTATACTGTGGCATCATTCTTGGTGAGAGCAGGATGCTACTCAGGGCCAGGGTCATACTGGCCTGGGCTACATGATCAGAAAGCTCTTCTATGTCTCTTTTCATGTAGTCCAGGGAGGTATGTCTTAGGTCATTTACACCAACATGGACAATGACAGAGTTGTATTTGTACTTGTTCTGGAGTGACCTGAGTGCTTCTGTTATGTGGCGGATCCTGGCACCTGACAGGTGGTTAACTGTAATCTTCTCCTTGCCCAGCCTAGTTAGTGGGACATCAGTATGCCTGACTATAGAGTCACCTATTACTAGTGTGTTGGGTATGTAATTTTGCATTAAGGGATGTGATTGCATGGCACACTGATTATGTGAAGTATGTGTTCCATGGTTGGTGATGGGGTGTGGAGGTTGCTTGGATATCTGCTTTGGAGGTCTCTGCTGCTTTTGCAGATTTTTATTTAGAGCCTCTGGGTATGATTTCATGTATTCATGTGTGTTATTTGCCGGTGTTGGTTTATTAGGTCTATGTGAGACTGGTGGTGTGTTGCAAGTATTACCCTTCTCCTCTTCACTGTCAGTTCCAGTCTTGGGTTGAGAGAGCTTTGCCTCGCGTTTGGCTGTATAATGCATCTCTCGCATATATTAGTGTTTGGTGGTAGGAGGAGAGGGTTGTCTGTGTACATGAGGCAGTTGTAACATTGCCTCAAAATGCCCAGATTCTCCAGTTGGACTGAAGAGTACACCGGAAACTGCCCTTTGGGCATGCCTGAATAGGTAGAATAAGCTGTTTTTCTGATTGGCTGGTGGGGACGAATAGAGAGCCTTGTCCTTCTGGACAGTATAGGGGGGTCTAGTGCTAGGGTTAATTAGTGCTCACTATGAGTTTTAAGCAAGTGCTTGACTGTGAAATGAATGGTTTGAGTGCTAAAGTTGAAAGTTTGTCTAGTTCTAAGGGAAAAACTGAAGAGTAGACTTTGTGGAGCTGAGAATAGTTTAACTCTAGCTAAATGGTGCTGCCCGGTGCACAAAACTGCACAAATGCAGTTTTTATAGCAGGGAAGTGAAAGAGATTAGACATTAGCCCAAAATGGTTGATAAACTACTAACTTCTGGGCTGAAACCACTCCTTCAGGGACAGATAGGCTGCTCTAAGCTCCCCTCTCTCACAGGTGAACAGAGAAACTTCCTTCTATCGAAGTAAGATATCGGCAACACAGAAACTTGTAACTCAGTCCTGGATTCAGTAATAACCTGAAAACTGGACTATACTAGTTCAGAAAGGTGCGTAACAAGTATATATATTTTTTTCAGAAAATAGAGTAGATACAATCAAAACAACACATTAACTGCACAGAAAAGGCTATTGCACTTTAGTGTGTAGCCTACAACAGTTAAACAGATTTTCTAAACACAAAAATGACTTAATTCAAGTGCAGGCAGCAAATAAGTACAATATGTAGCAATAACAAACTTTTTAAATCACAGATTCGCTAAAACAACTGGAGTTTTAGGCGGAATTAGTTAAGACAGCAAGAAAAGCAGAAAAGTGATACTTAATCACTCCAAAGTCACTCTTTTGTCTCTCTGCTGCTGTAGACTCTGCAGAACACCTGGAAGGCACTTGCTGAGCGGAATACAAGCGTAAAAACTGTGCAAATGAGGTTTTTATAGCAGGGAAGTGAAAGAGATAGAAATTAGCCCAAAATGGCCAATAAACTACTAACTTCTGGGCTGAAACCACTCCTCCAGGGATAGATAGGCTGCTCAAAGCTTCCCTCCCTCACAGGTGAACAGAGAAAATTCCTTCTATCCAAGTAAGGTATGGGCAACACAGAAACTTGTAACACAGCCCTGGATTCAGCAATAATCTGAAAACTGGACTATACTAGTTCAGAAAGGTGGGAAGCAAGTATTTTTTTTTCAGAAAATAGAGCAGATACAATCAAAATTAGCCCAAAATGGCCAATAAACTACTAACTTCTGGGCTGACACCACTCCTCCAGCAACAGATAGCCTGCTCAAAGCTCCCCTCTCTCACAGGTGAACAGAGAAACTTCCTTCTATCCAAGTAAGGTATGGCAACACAAAACTTGTAACACAGCTCTGGATTCAGCAATAACCTGAAAACTGGACTATGCTAATTCAAAAAGGCGAGAAACAAGTATATACATATATATATATATATATATATATATATATATATATATATATATATATATATATATATTTTTTTCCAGGAAATAGAGCAGATACAATCAAAACAACACTTTACCCAATTAACCAGTTAAAAATCTGAAAACTGAGCCCTGTTCCAGCAGTCTTCAATCAGACAAGTTCTAACTGCACAGTCCTGTCACTAGGGTAGAGAGAAACCTTCTCCAAAAAAGACAGCATGGATCAGTGCACAAGTTATACAAACAAAGCTAGATCCAGCCGGCCTGAATCTAGTCTATGCTACAGCAAACAAGGTGTACCGATTTCAGAAAGAAACAGTTCAAGTAAGCATGCGCAATAAGCCTTTAACCAGAAATTCCCATCTCAGAAGGGCAGAATATAGCCTCTCCTCCCACAAGAGTGCAGACCACAACCTTCTTAATGTAAAATAACTGGCCTGAAGCCCAAGTGCTTAACCCAGAACTAATACACTTTTAGAATAACAAACACTGAGCCTTCAGTCAGCAGTTCCCAACTTAGAAGGATGTACGCTACCTGTCCTGCCACAACAGTGCAGACCACAAACCGTCTTAATGTAAAACAACTGGGTTGAAGCCCTAGTGCTTAAACCAAGGGCATTAGAATAACATTTACAATTTAATCAGGCTACTAACAAGCAGTAATAAAGGCAGCAGAATAAATTCAATTGAGTACTTTTAAGAAGAGGCAAAAGCAAAATAAGGTAATAAAGTAGGAAGAAACACAAATACAGTAAGACAGATGAAGTGCAATTTTTTTTTTGAGACGGAGGAAACAGAGCAGATTAAGATACTATAGGGGAATGTCCTTCCCAAGTGCTCTCTGTGTACACCGCAGAGGAGATGGGACTGGTAGGACTATCCGAAATCAAAATATGATCTCACTGTACTCAGCTGAGTGAGCAAATGAGATGGGTCCAGGAGGAGTGTGCAAAAAGAGACTTACAGCAGGGGTGGGCAATTCCAAAGCCACCAAGATTAACATCACAACAGGAAACAGGGAGGGGGGTGGGGAACTAACTGCAGAGAGACAGAGACACAATATTTACTGAATCAAAGACACACAATATTTACTGACTCAAATCTTAAATAAGTGCAGAGAAAATATACTTAAATCAGCTTGTGTCCAGTTGATATATGCAGACAAGTCTCAGTAGCCAGCAACTTGATTTAAAATGATTACTAGAAATGTAACCAACACAGATTTTAATGCTAGCAGATACCCCCAAGCTAACTAACACTAACAAAGGAATTTCAAAGCAGTCTAACAACTTTCAGTGAGCCCAGATGGCTATACTTTTAAACACTTCAGGCAGCTTAACTGCAGAGAGACAGAGGCACAATATTTACTGAATCAAAGACACACAATAGTTACTGATGCAAATCGTAAATAAGTGCAGAGAAAAATATACTTAATTCAGCTTGTGTCCAGTTGATATATGCAGAAAAGTCTCAGTAGCCAGCAACTCGATTTAAAATGATTACTAGAAATGTAACCAACACAGATTTTAATGCTAGCAGATACCCCCAAGCTAACTAACCCTAACAAAGGAATTTCAAAGCAGTCTAACAACTTTCAGTGAGCCCAGATGACTATACTTTTTCACACTTCAGACAACTTAACTGCAGAGAGACAGAGACACAATATTTACTGAATCAAAGACACACAATATTTACTGACTCAAATCTTAAATAAGTGCAGAGAAAAATATACTTAAATCAGCTTGTGTCCAGTTGATATATGCAGACAAGTCTCAGTAGCCAGCAACTCAATTTAGGGTGTCACTTCAACAGTGACAATCATCTACAGCCAAGGTTTATACTGCTGGGTGGCAAGTTCTGCTACAGTAATTCTTCCACATAACACACTCATACCTATGGTCAGTTTAGAGTGTCCAGTAGTCCTGCTGTGTGTCTTTGGAATGTGGGAGAAAACCAGAGCACCTGGAAGAAACCCACACAAACAAAGGGAGGACATGCAGACTCTGCACAGTAGGTACCCCACTCAAGGATCGAACCTGGGAACCTCTTATTGTGAGTATGCATGTGCAATGATACTTATGCCACAAAAATGTTTATGAGGCATGTATAAATTAGAATGCACCCTTTGCATGTGAAACTACACACCATACATAATTGATGGTGACACAAAAATCCTGTATATGCACGTTAGTCATGAAGTACTTTAAACCACATACACATGTCTTGAGTGTTCCTCTACATACAGCACAGCACATGTCAGTATGACCAACAAATGTGACAGCCAGTGTTGATGCACCTCTATACCTCCAGATGAGCTCCAAATATCCTCCCATACTACTCAAGAAGATGGCAAGTGAAAACAGATTTACAGCATTAGCACATGGAGAAAGGGAAGTACATCTGTTTGAAGAATTTACTGTTCTGTTTCATATTATTTATTTTAGTGATGAGCCACTTTGTGTCCATAGTTCCCAGCTGGACACAATGGTCTGCATAAGAAGGCAGTTACCAGCTGCTACTGATATAGTGGAATCTGGAGAGCATTATTGCCACATAAGGAACAGCATGTCATGTAAGAATGGACCAGTGGTGCATAAGCTGTTGAAAAAGTAATGATGGCAGCACACTGTATTCCCTGGCATGTCAAGTAATATTGGTATATGCTCTTCTAATGTGAAACATGCTATAGCTGGGAAGTATACACAGACAGTGGCTCATCACCAAAATCAATATTATAAAACAGAAGAAAGCTTCCAGGAGAAGGAGCAGCATGTTCAGTCAAATGTAAGTATAATGGATATTGTATCCTGGTCTATGGAGATAGTTTCATAGGAGGGATACCAGATGCAAAAGGCAAAAGTGCCACTGATAGCTTCCCTGAAATAACACCATCTATATACAGATGAAGACACTGAAAGTTGTCATGCCTCTGTGTGAGTTTGTATCATATACATATCTATCTATATATGTGTGTGTGTGTGTGTGTGTGTGTGTGTGTGTGTGTGTGTGTGTGTGTGTGTGTGTGTGTGTGTGTGTGTGTGTGTGTGTGTGTGTGTGTGTGTGTGTGTGTGTGTGTGTGTGTGTGTGTGTGCGTGTGTGTGTGTATGCATAAAACTATAGAACTAAATATGTATAAATATAGATAGATATAAATATAGATATATAAACTATATATACATATATAATTTGAACACACACACACACACACACACACATAAATATATATATATATATATATATATATATATATATATATATATATATATATATATATATGTCACTATATAATTCTGTTTGCATTACTAGTCAACCAGGCTACACATTGTGCATGAAGCTGCCATTCAGTGGGTGTGTATGCCAATATTTGGTCCATACTCACCATTCCCTCTCCATTTGTTTCCTGAGAAGTCATTATATAATTCTGTCTGCATTACTAGTCAACCAGGCTACACTTTGTGCATGAAGCTGCCATTCAATGGGTGTGTATGCCAATAATTGGTCCATACTCACCATTCCCTCTCCTATATATATATATATATATATATATATATATATATATATATATATATATATATACAGGAGTGCTACAGAATCCTGAAAGCCCAAAATCCTGAATCCCAAAATTCTGAGACCAAAATCTCGATAGTTTAAAATACTGAAACTCAAAATACTGAAAACTCAAAATACTGAAAACACACTGAATACAAAGACGTACTATATTCCAGCACAAGTACATACATAAACATATTACCCTTTAATTGCCCCCCTTGCACCCCCACACCCCCTGCTACTTAAATATATCAACCACTATCACTACACTAAGTGCAATCTCGGAGTTGATATATTTAAGTAGCAGGGGGTGTGGAGGGTGCAGCCCCCCCACATGGGGGATGCAGGGGTGCTTGCCCCCTGCTTATACTTGGAGAAGAGTAATATGGTTTGTGTTTTGTTTCTGTATGCACTTGTGTTGGAATATAGTAGGTGTTGGTATGCTGTGTGTTTTCAGTATTTTGAGTTTTCAGTATTTTAAACTTTTGAGACTTTGGTCTCAGGATTTTGGTCTTCAGGATTCTGGACTTTCAGGATTCTGTAGCACTCTCATATATACACATATACACATATACATAACCATAGTTATGCACATGCATATGCAGAGGTACAGCCATTCAGTGGGTGTGTATGCCAATAACTGGTCCATACTCGCCATTCCCTCTCCTGAGATGTTGGGTATTGCCCATCATAGTTGAGTCATCTGATGATCATAGTCCAGTGGGAGGCCCTCCTGTGCCACTGCAGGTGACAGCTGCAGTAGTAGCACCAGATTTCAGTTTATATTGTAAAACCTATCTACTGGTGCACTCCTGAAACATGCATGGTATCAGGGTGCTATTTTACATATCCAGCCCTTTGCATAGTCGTATATAGTTTTGTACGCCTGTAACTAGTTCTGATATTGTTTTACTGTGTGCCATGTATATATGTTCAATTCATTTTACATAAAAAGTTGACTTACATGTGTGGCTCTCCTTTGCAGTTATTTTATTTCACATATGTGGCACTTTGTTGTATGCCTTTATGTATATGCCATGTACCTTTGTAGAATGCCATATCATGTTCAATGCCAACAGGGTATCACTGCAGTTGTTCCATATATCAGGCTGTACCATTTACTCACATCACTAGCCTATTGTCACACTATGTGTTCCCCTGTGTATGCAAGTGGTATTATTGGGGTGCTGTTGCAGTATGGTGTGGTGGCAGCATAGTCCACCTATCTGCCTTTACCATTAAAATGTGCTATTCATGAACAACTGTCAGGTGCTATTGCACACCACAGTCTATGAATTATATATTTCTGCATACAGCATAGTGCATTTTGCATACTCCTGCATTGTATGATACTGAGGACTATGCTTATGAATCCAGGGACCCATCTCCATTAACTTCCTTTCTGATGTACCAGTTTTTTTATGTCTATATGTATCAGGCAAATGTAAAAATGTGTGTGTGTGTGTGTGTGTGTGTGTGTGTGTGTGTGTGTGTGTGTGTGTGTGTGTGTGTGTGTGTGTGTGTATGTGTGTCTGTGTACTCGTGTGTGTGTAAAATTACTTTCAGTCTCTATATCTGTTTAAATGAAAATGAAATGAAATCCACAGCATTAAAGGGATACTTAATCTTTTTATAGAATGATAACAGGTAATTAAAATATCATCTTACGAACAAAGAATGGAGTGAGAAACAAAAAGACAGTAAGTCAGATAGATAAATACATAGATAGGCAGAGGCAGGCAGACACAGAAAAAGATGGGCTTGCAATACATTTATCCAAGTAGAGCAGATATATTTAATCAAACTTTAATTGAAAATGTTAGAATAGTGCCTTTATGACTAAATCAATGTTAACAACATCATAAATGTATGAATGGAAATTGCCACAGTTGTATGCCAAGGATGTCATGCATTAGTAGTTATTATAGATCCAGCTGTAAGGGCTCTAGGACTTTTGTGTGGAGAGTACTGAGGAGATATAGAGCTTTACTTAAAGACAAATGCTAAACAACACTGGAGGCTGGAATTATTATTCTAACCATTAATCCATCTATCCATTTTCTGATAACCCATTTAATCCTTTATGAAGTTGTTGGGATACCAGAGCACTTCCTGGTAGCCAATAAGTTCCAGGCATTGAAACCTCTTTCTAGACATGCACCTTGCTACTGCAAAATGGACACATTCACTCTCTTATACACTACACCTATACCTTCAGGCAATTTAGAAAAAAATAAATCATCTACTGAGTGCCTTTGGAAGTCAGGAGAAAACAGAATCACCCAGATAAAACCCACATGGACTCAAAGATAACATACAAACATCAAACAAAAGACATCAATGTCATGAATCAAACTGAAGAAACTTTTAATGTGGGGTTGAAATGCCACCTGATATGCTAATGTGCCACCCAGTAAATTAATTAAATGAAAGTTATATACTTCTCTGATCGGCTCAACCTGTGGTTTATCAGTTCCGACTGAGAGATGATGCTATCCTTTTTTAGAATTTTTGATCCCAGATCTCTGCCTCCTCTACCCATAATACACTGCTCTCCATCCATCTTAGTTCAAGTTTGCTCCTAACACCGCTCCTGGAAGAGGTATAACAAGTTGTGAAAAAAGGGAGATATTTCCAGCCCAGCTAGCTGGAAATTTGTAAATAATTATATGTCATTGGTGAATATTAAAATGATTTGTGTAAGACGCTTGTATTACAAATGCAATAGAACTGTACATCATCTGTATATCAAACTGGTTTGTACAAACATATGTGTTAAAAGACATTTTATAAAGTGTTTGTGCTTAAAATGTAACCACAGTGTGCTCTACTGGAAAAGAACAGAAATGTACGTGCACCATTGTAACTGTTTAAATGTATATATTTTAACAGTGAAAACTGGACTACAGGAGGTTAACTTCAGAAAAATAACTGAAATTAAATTACTTTATGGCTACTCGATAAAAGATGGTATCTTACAGTTTCAATGCAGCAAGGAGACACAATGTCTAAAACTAGATCTTTCTATATAGTCTCTATAGTGAAATAATTACTAGTCTTGAAATGTTAAGGAATGTAGTTGCTTTATGACTTCCAGCATCTGACAAAGATCTGAGGTCTATGTATTTTCACAGGTAGATGCTAAATAAGTCAGCTTCCAGCAGTGGGAGTTTCATCTGGGATAGAGCAGATGAGAAGAAATTATGTCATTCTGCACGCTATCTCAGCAGTAATATTTGAGATATTAATTTGAGGTGTCTCTTAGTGAGACACAGCATTCTGTAATCTGTCATGGACCTTACAACATCAGCTAGAAGATCGATTCACAACATCTGCCTTGCTCTGATGAAGTAAGTTTCTAGGGTACAGTATAATTCTCTTAGATATAGTCAGGAATATAATAAAGCTTAGTCTAGATGTTTTTCTTTATTTGCTTGAGACTATCCTGCAATGTTGTTTTAAATATTTCCTGTGGTTTTGAACTCTGATGTCTCTGTGAATATATATTTGGTATTTATTTGTTCTTTTATTACTTATTATTAAATATATTTAAACCTTTCATTGTAGCTGATCTGTGTAGAGATATTTAAGTTTTGAGAGTACTTGCATATTTATTTGGTGGCACTGTGTGGGCAACTCCTATTAACCTTGCTCTTGGTCAGACTACCATTTGTATTAACATTAATATTAATATTAATATTACACAGTAAGATTAGACACCCTTTGTTAAGAGCCTTAAAGTAGCTGATAAGGAGTTGGCTGGTGGCAGTGAACAATACCTTATAGTCTGGGCAAAAAGGGACATAGCTAGTAAACCGTAAACCTTTGCATCCTTTCCCAGGTGTTTGTGCATGTGTGTGTGTGTGTGTGTGTGTGTGTGTGTGTGTGTGTGTGTGTGTGTGTGTGTGTGTGTGTGTGTGTGTGTGTGTGTGTGTGTGTGTGCGTGTGTGTAAATCAAACCGCAAACAATGTGTGTCAACTACTTGGGCAGGGACATGAAGCACTGGGTGGACAGAGAGGGTGCTGGAGGTCTTGGCTTGGCTACTTAGCTGAAATCTCAACTCTATAGCTGTGCCAGGGAAAGTCTTACTGGGGATCTGGTGAAAGACAGAGAAATCAGCCACAGACTGACTCTTGTCTCTGTGCGCTCTTAAGGGAAATTGCACTTGATGCAGAGAGCTGCATCTAGAAATACTGTGTGTGTACCTGTTATCTTCCCAGTATAAGTCCCCCACTTTTACCAGTGGTGAGAATTGAGGCTCCTTGATTACTGGTCCAGTGGTGGGGTGTCACCTTATTGGCTGGCAGTGGTGGGATATCCACATATTCAGATTCAGTGGTGTGGATATTGAACTACTGTAGCCTGTAAACAGTGGTTACTAAAGAAGGTGTTTGTACTCTCAAGCAGCCAAGTGGTGGAGCCATCAGAGTTTCATATCGCAATAGTTTTATTTATTTTTTTGTTAGCTTAGTTAGTCAAGAAGTGAGGCAAAGATTGTCAGCAGAGGATTATGGCAAGCTGACAAGGATCAAGTTGGCTGAGATGTGCCAAGCCAAAGGACTGGGGCATACCAACCTGATTAAAAGCAAAATGATTTCAGCCTTAATCACAGCTGCATCACACTCCAGCAACCAGGAGGACAACCAGACTGGCCTTGGGTATGTACATCTCTCAAAAAAAATGCACAAACAATTCAACTTTGCCTCAGAGAACTTAAAAATCCATCTGAAGTTAAAGAGACTTGAACTGGAGGCCAAAAGGTTGAAACTAGAATCAGCAGAGAGACTGCAGCATTTGGAGGCTGAAGAAAAGGAGAAACAGATGGCATTAGAATAAACTCAGAGACTGAGATGTCTGGAAGGCAAAGAAAATGAGAGACTGAGACATTTGGGGGCTGAAGAAAATGAGAGGCAGAGGCAGAATGAAAAGGAAATGCTGACTCTTCGCCAGGGTCATGAAGGTAATGGGGAATGGAGTTACCGAACCCCAGAAGCAATAAAGGTCAGTAAATTTCTTCCACAATTTACAGAGGGTGATAATTTTAATAGTTTTATTCATATGTTTGAAAGGGTATGTAAACAGTATAATGTTGACCAAGGGCTCTGGGTATGGTTCCTGACCCCCTTACTCCATGGTAAAGTTTTAACTGCTGTTTCTAAATTGTCTGATACTGATTGCTTACATTATAATACTGTTAAAAATTGTTTTAGGAAAAAGTTTTGTGAGCATACACGCAAGGCAGATGAAAGTATGTGTGAATATATTGCTGAACTAAGCACTTATTTTCATAGGTGGGTGAGTGGGTGTCAGGTCACCACTTTTGAAGGGCTGCCAGACCTTTTTGTGAGGGAACAAACCCTTAGCACGGACAAGAGAATCTGGTTGGCATATAGAGAATGCAGCACAGCAGATGAGTTGGGGGAAAAGGAAGATCTATACCTAGTGAGTAGGGCATCACTGCACAGAAAAGGGATACCCAGTGCTGCACATGGGAAAAAGGGATCCCATGGTAGGCTGCCTAAACCACCCCAACAAAGTCCGCCAGTAGCAGGGGAAGTCGCTACTTCAAGTACATGGCCAGGATCAAGGGTTAAATGTTTTAAATGTAATCAATGGGGTCATGTAGCATATAGATGCCCACAGAGGCAAGTTGGGAAACAAAAGGTGGGATAGCCAGTAAGTGGGAATGACAGAATGCCAGCAGTAAGTTACCTGGATACAACAAGGATACCAAACTACTACAAGAGGTTATATCCCATCTTAGTAGATGGGAAACAGGCCACTGCTAAGACAGGCACAGCCTCTGACCTAACCATTGTGAAGCCTGCAATGGTTAAAGAGGTGCACTACTTACTTGCATAGTCTATTCCAGTCAGAGCTTTAGGAGGGACTCCATTCCAAGTACCTTTGGCTAGGGTTCACTTTGACTCGGAGGGTGGAAAAGGAAGCAAGTGAGTACGTGTGTTTGAGGATATCATTGCAGATGTCCTGATAATGAATGTTTTTTGATAGTGCAGTACCTTCTGTGCATACAGTTACAAGCAGTCAGGCTTGGAGATAAGCACATGGGTCTGGTAGCCTGGGGGGAACCCAGATAGACCGCACACTTGAAGCCAGGACTGGTGAGGTGGCTACTTCAGGGAGGGAGCCACCCTGTAGTAGTGAGATGGAAGGTGAGCCACAGCTGCTTGTGGGTACTGATGTTCCCTTGGGCAGAGTGACTGCAAGGGCAGAGGTGAGTAGTAATACCTAGGCTGACAGTGAGGCACCACTATCAGAGGATACCAGACTTCCTGTGGAGGGGACCTGGGAAAGGTTACAAAGAGACAGCTGAGATAGACTCATCTCTCAGATCCTACATTACAAGGCTTGAGGGAGGTAGCCAGGGAGGTACCTGATTCTCAAGGAAAGGGACAATCTGTATACTGGGATAAAGAGTTACTGTATAGAGACTGGACTCCTGAGGGAGGGATAGAGGGTGAGAAAATACAACAGTTGGTAGTGCCCAGATTCTACCATCTGGCACTTCCAGCCATAATCCATGACATTCCCTTTGCAGGTCATATGGGCATAAAGCATACCAAGAAGTGCATTATGCAGAAATTTTATAGGCCTGGGATTTTCAGGGATATAACAGGGTACTACAGGACCTGAGAACAGTGTCAAAAAGAAAGCAAGGCAGGAGACAAGTTCAAGAATCCTCTGATGCCTTTTTTCTGTGATTGAAGAGCCATTTCCGAGGGTAGCTATGGGTATTTTGGGGCCTCTGAGTACCCAAAGTTCCACAGGGAAGAAGTATATCCTAGTGGTAGACGATTATGTTACTAGATACCCTGAGGTGGTGGCGCTGTTCTCCATCAATATAGAAAATGTGGCAAATGCTTTGTTAGAGATTTTCAGTAGGATAGGTTTCCCAAAATAAATACTAGCTGACAGAGGTGACAATTTTATGTTAGACCTGCTGGTTTGCATGTGGAAGCACTGTGGGGTGAAAGACCTAAAGACCACCCCATACCATCCCCAGACTAATGGTCTGATGACAAGGATAAACTCTACACTAAAGACCATGCTACAGGCACTTGCAGAAGAGGGAGTGGGACAAATCTTTGCCCAATCTGTTGTTTGCTTACAGAGAGGTGTCACAAGAATCCACAGGTTTCTCACCTTTTGAGTTGATTTATGGGCATAGAGTGAGGGGACCTCTAGATTTGATTTGCAATGTGTTGGAGGGTGACTATGAACCCACAAGGAGTCTTTTGTGGCATATATCCTAAACCTCAGGACAAGGCACAGGGAACCTATGGGCTTGGCGCTGGAGAACCTGGCAGAAACCCAACAGCAGAATAAGGTCTGGTATGACAGGAATGCTTGAGCTAGAGAGTATGCTGTGGGGCAGCAGGTTATGGTTTTCATTCCTGTCAGACACAATAAGCTGCAGGCAGCTTGAGATGGACCCTTCAAAGTGGTAAGGAAGGTCAGTGATGTTAACTACAGGGTAGAACTGCTAGGCAGAAGGCAGGGGCACAAATTGTACCATGTTAACATGATGAAGCCTTACCATGATAGAAAGGCCCTTGTGATGAGTATTTGCATTGGATGGCAGGAGGAGTCTGAGGAGGATCTAGTGATGGATCTGGTCAGTGAGGCTTGGACTGATACCTCAGTGGAAGGGGTAGCAATGTCCCAGCAGCTATCCCCTACCCAGGAGTTTGGGGGCATGTTCATTGGGAAACCAGGGTGTACTCACCTGGTACAGCACCATGTGGATACAGGACCCCAAAGGCCTATTAAGCAGGCCCCCTTTAGGGTGCTTGAGAAAGTCAAACAGACTCTGAGGGAGGAGATACAGGACATTTTGGAACTAGGGGTAACCCAGGAGTCCAGCAGTCCCTGGGCCTCACCAGTGGTGCTGGTACCAAAAAAGGATGGCAGTACTAGGTTCTGGGTGGACTACAGGAAATTTAATAGTCACAGAGTCAGATGCTTACCCCATGCCTAGGACAGATGAAGCCCTAAAACAGCTTGGTGGGGCTCAGTATCTTATCAGTATTGATCTTACCATGGACTACTGGCAGGTGCCCTTGACTCCATCGCTAGACAGAGTCAGCATTTGTGACTCCCTTTGGGTTGTATGAATTCATAAAGATGAACTTTGGGATGAAAAATGTCCTGTGACTTTCCAGAGGCTGGTAGATTATATCCTTGAAGGAGCAGGAGATTCTGCCCTTGCTTACCTCAATGATATTGCCATCTACAGCTGTTTCTGGCAAGAGCGCCTTCAGTATGTCAAGGAGGTGTTGAGCAGACTACACAGGGCAGGGTTGACAATTAAACCCAGTAAGTGTCAGGTTTGTACAGCAGAGTTCTCCTACCTGGGACATAGAGGGGGAGTGGTAAGATAAGACCAGAACCTGCCAAAGTGGAAAACATTCAGGCATGGCCTGCTCCTGTTACAAAATATCAGGAGAGGGCATTCTTAGGGACAGCAAGGCACTACAGAAAGTTTGTCTCCAATTATAGTTCCATAGCTGCAATCCTCACAGATCTGACAAGGAAAAACAGGCCATATAAGGTAATGTGGACCCTAGCATGTGAGCAGGCATTCCAGAAACTCAAAGAAGCTTTGGGATGACCCCCTGTGTTAGCCAGTCCAAATTACAGCAAAGAATTTGCTGTGCAGGTGAATGCTTCAAACCATGGGGTGGGGGCTGTACTCAGCCAGGTTTCCTCAGAGGGAGAAGAGCACCCAGAGGTATATCTCAGCCATAGACTCCAACCCAGGGAGGAATGCTATGCAGCTGTCAAAAAGGAATTTCTACCCATAGTGTGGGCACTGCAGAAAGTTCAGCCTTATCTGTATGAAAGAAAATTCACTGTAGCTACATATCACAATCCCTTAACATAGCTACATCAAGCCAGTCAGCAAAATGCTAAGCTAATAAGGTGAAACCATGATATGACAGTGCAGCACCACAGTGGGGTAAGCAATGTAAACCGCAGCTGCAATTTCAAGACTGGGAATAAGGTAATGTATTCCCAGATAAGCTCATCCCTCTCAAGCAATATTTCTCAAGGGTTACTTGAAAAACTAGCTTGTGTTTTTGAGGAGGGAAGAAGTGTAATTAAAGGAGATACTGCCAACCCAGCTAGCTGGAATTTTGTAAATAATTGTATGTCACTGGTGAATATTTAAAAAAATTGTGTAAGATGCTTGTGTTACAAATGTATTAGAACTGTATGTTATGTGCATATACAACTGGTTTGTATAGACGTGTGTTAAAAAGGTATTTTATAAAGTGCCTGTGCTTAAAATGTAACCACAGTGTGCCCTAATGGAAAAGAACAGAAATGTACATGCATTTCTGTAACTGATTAAATGTATATATTTTAACAGTGGAAACTGGAATACAGGAAGTTAACTTCAGAAAAATATCTGAAATTAAATTACTTTATGGCTATGCCACAAAAGATGGTATCTTTCAGTTTCAATGCAGCAAGGAGACACAATGTCTAAAACCAGGGACCTTACTGTATTGTCTCTAGGGTGAAATAATTACTAATCTTGAAATGAGAAGGACTGTAATTGTTTTATGACTTCCAGCATGTGCCAAAGATCTGAGGTCTATGTATTTTCACTGGTAGATGCTAAATAACATTAGCTTCCAGAAGTGGGGGTTTCACCTGGGACAGAGTCAGATGACAAGAAATTATGTCAATCTGAAAGCTATCACAGCAGTAGTATTTGAGATATTTATTTGAGGAGTCTCTTAGTGAGACACAACATTCTGTATTCTGTCATGGACCTGACAACATTAGCCAGACAATCCATTTACAACATCTGCCTTGCTCTGATGAAGTAAGTTTTTATGGTACAGTATAATTTTCTTAGATATAGTCAGGAATATAGTAAAGCTTAGTTTAGATGTTTTTCTTTATTTATTTGAGACTGTCCTGCAATTTTGTTTTAAATATTTCCTCTGGTTTTGAACTCTGATGTTACTGTGAATATATGTTAAGCATTATCTTGTTCTTTTATTGTTTATTATTAAACATATTGAAACATTTCATTGTGGCTGGTCTGTGTATACATATTTAAGTTTTGAGAGTACTTGCATATTTATTTGGTGATGCTGTGCGGGCCACTCCTATTAGCCTTGCTCTTGGTCAGACTGCCATTTGTATTAATATTAATATTAAACAGGAAGACTGGACACCCTTTGTTAAGGGCCTTAAAGTAGCTGATAAAGAGTTGGCTGGTCTCAATGATAACTACCGTATAGTCTGGGCTAAAGGGGTATAACTAGTAAAACTGTGCCATCCTTTCCCAGGTGTGTGTGTGTGTGTGTGTGTGTGTGTGTGTATGTAAATCAAACCTCAAAGAGTGTGTCTGTCAGGTACTTGGGCAGGGACATCAGCACTGGTTGGACAGAGAGGGTGTTGGAGGTCTTGGCTTGGCCACTCAACTGCTATCTCAACTCTAGAGCTGTGTCAATGGGAAGTCTTATTAGGGATCTGGAGAAAGAGGGACAAACCAGCCCAGGATTGACTGTGGTCTCTGTGTGCTCTTAAGGGAAATTGCACTTGATGCAGAGAGCTGCATCTGGAAATACTGTGTGTGTACCTGTCATCCTCCCAGTGTATGTCCTCCACTGTTGCCAGTGGTGAGGACTGAGGCTCTTTGATTACTGGTCCAGTGGTGGGACATCACACAAGTCAAGGAACTTAATCAAGGACCTAAAAGGGAGACACACTGACATCCTGAATGCCCTATCAATCTGAAGACAAATCACTGCTAGGAGGGAGACTGGATTGTGAGAAGGATGACTGAACCAAATGCAAACAGACAACACAGGTCAGTCATTATGGTAAGTACATCACTTTTGTATCCAATGTTGTCTTTTCTGTCTGGCTTCAACCTCTGGGACAGAGTTCCCTAGCCATGTATCATACCAGGGAGGCCCTAGGAGAGAATATTTTACAGAATGGTGGAATCAAAGGAGGCCCTAGATCTCAACTATACATCCAATCTGTAATGGGACACAAACATGTGTGTGCTAGGCCAACTGACAGCACCAGAAATGCAATCAATAGAAGTTCCTGAGAAAAAGGCAGCAGGAGCTGCAACTGGCCTGGTAAAGTGACCCTTAAGTTGTGTGGGTAAGGATATTCCTTTCAAAGCAAACACAAAGAAAATTCCACCAGAAAACCATGTGGATACAGTCACTTTACACATGTGCTTTCCCTGCCTGGCCTTAAAAAAGTAAACAAAGAGCTGATCTCTTTTCTAAAGGCTTTGGTTCTATCCAAATAAAATTTAAGTTGTCTATGAATGTCCAGGCAATGGAGCAAATATTCTTGCTTAATATTAAAATTTGGAAGGAAAATGAGCAAATGAATAAGGTGGCTTACAACAAATTCGAAGACAAAATTGGGCAAAAAGGAGGGGTTAGTCCTGAGGGTAACCCAGTCCTTATGAAATCTCAAATAAGAAGGGCCAGATGATAATGCATGCACCGCATACACCTGTTTAGCAGAGATAATTGTCACCAGTAGAATCATTTTCCATCACAGTAACTTCAAGGAAATGGTAGCTGAAGGCTCAAAAATATGGCTAGCTAGAGCTTATAGCATCAATGGTAGATCCCAAGGGGGAACAGGAACCCAAATTGATGGGTAAAACAAAAAAGTGTCCTTCAAGAAGACCTTGGAGATCTTCAAAGCAGCTTCAGGAGTATTATCCCTGCCAACGTTAAAATTAAAAATAATGGCAGGCTGATCCTTAACAGTAGAATAATTTAAACCAGACTGAAAGAGAATAGCAAGAACATTCACAATGGCATCAAATGGGGAAGAAAAAGGGGTCCTGACCCCTAGACAAAGCCCAAGCAGAAAAGCATTTCTATTTGCTAACATAAACCTTACATGGTATGAGTTATGTATGATCACTGAGCTGCTAATGTCCACAGCAGACCTCATATGGTACCTTTCTAAGGGTACCAGACAAATCAAGGCTGCCATGTTCCACAGGAGCCCTAGAATCATGGACACAGGTGGTTTTCAAAATAAGAGTAGCTGAAACATTTATTTTCAAAGACAAATTAAACTGTTGGTTGAAAATGCTGCTGTCTGACAGACTCTATCCAAATGACAGCTTATAACACTTGTACCTGCTCCAAACTGGATCTTTAGTAGTTCACCATTATTCCTGAGGAAAGACACAGCTGGAGTAAGGAGTTCCAATCTTTGATTATGAGGAGTCATGGAAGTTGTAAGGAGCCAATCGCCCAGGCATAGGAAGACCTGAAACCCCTGCTGCCTAGCCCAAGTTTCCATGACTGCCTTGCACTTGGTGAACACTGGGGGGGGGGGCTGTGATGACACCAGTAAACAACACTTGGGACTGATAATGATTGCCTCCCAGACAAATGTGCAGAAATCTTCTGGACTGTCTTGCAATTGTTATATGATGGTAGGCATTCTTGAGATCTATTGAGCACATCCAATCATTCATCATCAACAGAGGTTGAATGTACAGCACTATGACCATCTGGAATTTGATCTGTTTGACATAATGGTTCAGCTTGCTTAGATCCAAAACTGATCTGAGGTCCTTGTTCTTCTCTGGCACCAAAAAGAATATGGAATACAGTCCAGATCCTCTCTGGTCTGTTGGGATCTCTTGGATGACATGATTGACCAGCACTTTTTGAATCTCAACTGCTGCATTTCTTCACTGAGGGAGGTGAAATGTCTGGTAGAAATATGCATGAGTCTCTTGGTGCAAACAAAAATGGAAGTGTATAGCCTCTGGATATGACTCTCAACTCCCATGCATCTGAGGTGCTGGCCTCCCAAGCTTTTGAGTGGATATCCAAGCTATCCTCTACTGCCTCCAGAGAGTGGCATTTGTGCAAACCTTCAGGTAGGCCAAAAAGACCTCCCAGAGAAGGCTCAGTGGAAGCCTTGATTCTGTGGACAGCCCCAGCCATGTGGATGGCATTCATTGTGGTTACCCATCCCTGCCATGAGGCAACTTCCATGAGGAGCATCTTGGAAAATCTGCTGCAATTTACGAAAGAAAAGACACTTGTCCCTTTCTGATTCCTTAAGAAGGGCCACTGGGGGCTGGCAATGTGCACTCCAAATGGCAGAAAGAATCGTTTCATCCTACTTGCTCCTAGTTAACCTGTACTTGATGTCTGGGCCAAACAGATTGTGGACAAAGGATGCTTTAAAGCAGTCCACAAAACTGTACAAGGACATCCTGGCATGTCAGTGCACAGCAATGCCAATGCCTGCCATGCAAGATGTGCCATCAGCTGCATTGGACAGCAAAAGCATAGACATGTTAGTAATAGACTGCATGGTAGACAACTGTATCTCAGGAGACTTTTGCACCTTCTGGGACTGCTGAGTCTTCACTATGTTTGACACTTCCAACATGAGGCCTTGCAGAAGTCTGTTAAAATGATCCAAATAGTTAAAAGCATTCATTAATTAAGCACAAGGGTGTGGATTGGCCCAACCAAAGGCCACTAAAATCACCTGCTACTCTGGAGAATGAGTTTTTGAAGTCCTCCCCTTATGCTGTTGCAGTAATTGTAAGAGACTGATGAAAGAAGAGTTGTTGCAGAGGGATTAAGGGGACTCCTCCCCTTCATCAAGGTTCGTGTTCTAAGTGAGAGATTCCTCCAGGAATCCATGTGCTTCTTCTTGCAATGGTTCTTGCTATGAATCTCCTGAACAGGGAATCCACAGGAGACATAGAAGAGGCAAGGAACAATGGTGTTGGCTGCCCCAGAACCAGCTGAAGCACATCTGCAGGTCCAGATTTAAATGTTGAGGGAGTATGAACTGTTGCTACTGAGCAATACATCTCTGGTCTAGAGAAAATCCTTTCCAGACCATCAAAACTACAGCCAAGGCTAGATGACTGCAGCTGATACTCCTTGAACCAAAGGATTCCAGCAAAACACCAGTCTCGACCACCAACCTCACCTGCTCAGATGTCGAGTTAGGAACTGAACTGTTCAGTGCCAATGTCCCAAAAGGAAGGGATAACTCTGAAACCTGGAGAGTTGACCCCAATCCTAGGACTATGGCCATTAACTCCAAACTTCAAGGCAAGCCTAGCTTTGACACACCATAAGAGAATGTCAAAGAAGTGGTTGGTGCTTGAAGAGGTCACACCATTAGATCTGACCTTGGTGACAGCAAAGCAAACAGATCCACAAACTGAGGGGTCCAGGGGAGGAAAGGTAAAAGATGGAGTGGAACGCACAGGCAATGGGGCCGATGTGGCTGAGAGGTGCTCTAGCTGGATCTGGGCCTGCAGAAAGGAGCACATCAGCTGCTCTAAATCTGATGGCTTCAAACTCCCAATGGATCAGATGGAACAAGCTGAAGAGGAAATTGAAGAAGGGTTAGTTACTATTCTACCAGCACTAGTATCCATCAACTGGATCTGAACCAGAGAGGATCAGATCCAGGGTGGAGAGGATGAAGACTCTGGACAAAATTCTCTCAGTGTAACAGGTGAAAAAGGAGTATGAAATCTGCCCGAACTATGTCATTAACTAAGTGGGGACTGTGAATACTAGCTGTAGCAGGATACTGACTTCCCCAACACCAGTAATAGATTGGACCCAGGAGGACAGAGACAACCCCGACACCAAAGTAGTTGGAGGGGCTGACGGAGCCCAGAGGAAGAGGCAGTCTCAGTTGTCAAGGACAACAAGTCACTGAAAATCAATTTAGCCTAACACTCGTTTATTGCATTAGAACCAAGGTCAGAACAAATGCTGCAGTAGGCATCAAGGTGAGCTGTGCTGAGACAGTATATGCACCAGTCATGGGTGTCCTCAGAAGGTAGTTTGTGGCCACAAGCTATGCTCTTCTTAAAGCCTTTCTCCTTCTCCTCCTTTTTTGTCCATTCCTAGAAAAAAGATAAGAACACAAGTAGTAGCACAAAAAAAATATCACCCAGTACTATCTCCTAACTACATATCTATCTCAAACCCTAAGAACTAATAGCACAGGCACTTACTACCAGTGCTGATATTACTCTAAGAATGGGATTCGTACTCTTTATCAAATGTCCGTTTCACCAAACGTGAAATGGCTGAGCACACTTTCGCAAAAGTGCTTTTTACCAAAAAAGCATTTTCGTGAATGTGTGCTTAAATAAGGATGAAAATGTGGGGAGATGGCTGTTGTTGAGATCGTAGCACAGTGGGGATAAGGAAATACTCCCTGGGGGTACAGGGAGGCTTGCTCCTCTGCGTAAATGCGAGCATTGTGTTTTTGATTTTTTCTTTGTTTTCTTTTTTGTTTTATAATTTTTTTAACACACTTTAGTCAAAGTGCATTTTCAGTGAAAAGCACTTTCGCTAAAGTGTGTTTGGCCGATGTGGTTTTGGCTGTTTGAGCTTTCACTCAATAGTATGAGATTCCCTAAGAATATACTACATTTTCAGTTATATTAAGCAAGAGAGTGGATGACAAGACACACCACAGCTAACAGACTAAGCTAGCAAAAGCACAAAGAGAAATGTTCCAAAATCTGTCAAAAAAAAGTAGTGGATCAGACCTTTCCTTTGAAGTGTCCAGATGTTTGGAAAATTTCCAGATTTTTTACTTTTATTTTTGGTTTGTTCCTTTAGTTTGTACTAGCACTATTTAAAAATTGTGCCTATTTTTCAGACTTATTCCCCCATTATTTATAGTTTTCTCCAGATTTCTCGCTCTAAGAGATTGAGAAATATGGATTGGACAATTCTCAGGGTTGCAAATTTGCCCTTTTCCTGAAAACTGTGCAATCTCAGTGTTAGTGTATACAATTAGCAGTGGGCGGGGGGGTGGGGTACACCAAAGGACTATATTATAGAAAATATGGTAACGAATTTATAGCATGATGCATTCGGCTGGTAAAGTATCTCATGAAACAATGAACACTCATAACAGTGAACATTGAAAGAGCAGTCATTTTAGTGGAAATTTAAAATGATCAAAAACAAAAATTAAATCTTTTTTGGGGGGGAGCAAGCCCCCTGCACCCCCCACCCTTTGTTAATTATATCTAACAACTCCAAGATCATGAGATCACACAACAGCGGGTTAAGGACAATTTTTTTAACCCTACTGCACTGTGATCTCATAGAAAATGCTACCGGCTAAATCTCCCTTAAAAAAGGTTGTTTGCTCATATGGACATTTGTTATTATTTACAGCCACAAAAAAGCATTTTCTCAGATGATTGTTCACTGTTATGACCTACAACTTACCAGTCAGATTTCAGGATACAAGAGGCAGCAAGCAAGCACTGGCACCATACTCATTTTTAGGGTCTGCAGCTATTATTTTCTATACAAATATAAAATAAACAAACATACACAGAAACAGCACAACAAAAAAGCTTTATATATCATACAAACTTTAATCTACGTTTAACCCTATAGACCTCTTCAGACAATGTACAATCCGGTTTCCAAATTTTAAATACATACATTATAGACTGTTTTAAAACTCAACCAGCTATTCTGATTTAACTATTAAATGTTCATATTTCTTTTTAAATTATGCTTTTCTACCATACCAAACAAAACTATATTCAAAAATGTGAAAATATGAAATACACACATCCAAAAATGCATTTAACACACAATGGAACCATTTAAAAATCCTTGAATACATATTTTTTTCTAAGACTTTCACAAGAACATTGGGGAGATTAAATAAACCCTACACAGTCATTATCTAATGTATGCATGTTTCACCACTATGCACACACAGTAGCAAAGTCTTTCAGATTCAGTGTGTACAGTGTAGAGGCGAGCACCACCGCGCAAACAAGGTAAACATCTTGGCATGCTAATTACAGCATAAGCAGATGAATTGCATGTCAGTCAACCAATCCAAGACAGTGGAGATATTCAACAAGTTATTAAAGCAACTTTGTATACTCCATGCTGGATTTTCCTGCAAATTCCAAAACCTTTAGGAATACAGCCATAGAAAAGAATCGACATGGAATGAATGATAGGGGTTGCTGCTGCTTTAATTTATTTGTATGTAATACAGGCTGAAACCAGTGCTGTTGCTGCTGCTGCCAATAGGTCTAGGCCAAGAAGGATAAGACTTTTCAGGCCCTGTTTAACTTTTCACAACCTACATGACATGGAAATTGTAGAGTGCTACAGGGTGGACATGGACAAACTACAGTAACTCTGTAACCTCTGTCGTCCACAACTCAGAGTCAGGGACAACCAAGAGGAACCCATCTCAGTGGAGACAAAGGTATATGTAACACTTAGAAATCTTAGCTACAGGTACTTTTCAGAGACAGAGGACATGCTGGGGATGACACAGGCATCAACATCCAAGATCCTCCATCAATTTCTGAATGCTATGCTCCAACATGCCAGTGACCACATTTACTTTCTCTGTACTCCTGAGGAGAGATTCAGAAATATGCAGGAGTGGGGGGCGTGGCCAAGGATGAACACAGGATAGCAGCAGATTTCTTCAGCTCCACCAATTTCATTACACTGACAGGAATTAATTACTTAAAAAATTAATTTTTGAAGTAATTTTCTTTCTAAATATGTTTGTTTTATATAGTTCTTGAACTATATCTTAGGTTCATAGGTTCATACTAGGCTAACTGCCCTTGCGAGCTATTTTAAGCCTAGCCAATTATCCCTTGTGAGATTCAAACCCTGCACCTTGTGTTTGTAAGGCAAACACCTTAACCATTAGGCCACCCTAAAGAAAGGAAATCTTAACAATATTCCTGTCAGAAATCACTTTGGAAATTTTCCTGTCAGTTTATCAGTCTGAAATGAGTTCCAGTAAGAAAAATTCTCAAGACTCCAGCATCAAGAAAGAACTTCAGTCTCTGATAATTATAATCCAGCAACTTACTGCTAAGATGGATAAAATGGATACTAAAATAGACACCTTCATAGAAAAAACTACAAAACAAATAGACTTGTTACATATAGACCTGCAACAACAGAAGATCCAGATGACAGGCATAGAAGAAGCTGTGAATGACATGGAAAATAGAATACAAGAAGAGGAAATCAACATTGAGTTTCTGCTGAAACAAAATACACATTTACAAACAAAGCTGGATGACCTGGAAAAAAGATCTAGGTGCAATAACATTAGGATTTTTGGACTGCCAGAAAATATTGAAGGTAACAATATTACTTCTTTTTTAACAACATGGCTCCCTAAAACTTTAGACTTACCAGAAGCATTCTCTTTTGGTATCGAAATAGCACATAGATCTATAGCTAATACTAACTCTAACAAAAACTATCCTAGATCAGTTATAGTTAGATTTCTATCATCTTTTGATAAAGAGATGGTTCTTAAATCTGCTTGGGCTAAAGCTCCTGTTAAGATTAATGAGATAACTGTGCGTTTTGACAATGACTATTCT